>NW_022437001.1:5140721-5163797 GCF_009761245.1 Sapajus apella
ACACACACACACACACACACACACACACACACCAGCTGCTTTCATCTTTGGTGGAGCAGCAGGCCAAAAAGGAAACCACCACAGACAAAGAAAACAGTGGAATTTTAACAAAATTTTAAAGGTGGAGCACAGGCTGGTGTGATGGTTTAGAATTCCTAGGAGTCCTATATGCAAAGAGAGTCTGAACCCACTCCCCAACTCTTGTTCATGGGACCTCAAGTGCTCATGAGGAATTATGAGAATAGGAATGAAAGAGACCCCGCCTTGCTGTGGATATGAGGAGCTATTCATATCTACCTACTGCGTCCTACTCAGAGATGGCATGGCATGCCTGAGGGTTTCTCGAATTATAATCCCCACAGGTCAAGGAAAGGATCTGGTGTAAGGTGATTGGATCACTGGGGTGGCATGCCACACACACACACACAAACACACACACACACACACACACACACACACACACACACACACCCCGCCCCTCCCCGTGCTGCTCTCCTGATAGTGAGTTCTCAAAAGATCCATGGTTTAAAAGTGTTTGGCAGTTCCCCACCCAATCCCACCCCACCCCGTCTCTCTAAAGACAACCTAGGCAGAGGCTGAAACAGTTTGGAGGGCTCAGAAGAAGACAGAAAGATAGGAAAATGTTTGGAACTTCATAGAGACTTACTGAATGGTTTTGAAGATGGGTCCACAGAAACGATCCAAACACAGAGATAGAAATCAGGTGGGAAAAGTCAAACAGAGAAGCTGAAATCTCCAGGGGCAGTATCAAATGGTATAAGTTAATTCGAAACCCAGAAAAATCAACAGAAAATGGAGAAGAAACATTGGAAGAGATAATGACTAAGATTTCCTAAAACTGGTAAGAAATATCAAACCTACCTATCCAAGAACCTCAATGAACCCTGAGCAAGGCAAAATTAAGGAGGAAAAAAAGCCATAAAAATCATTTAAAAAGAAATCCTGAAAACAGCAAGAGAAAAAGAAGACAGAGGAGAGAGGAGACACTGATAAGAAAGATGGATGACTTATCAGAAAATAAATGGAAGCCTGAAGACAGTGAAATGACTTCTTTAAAACATATGAGGGGAAATCTATGAAAATAATTCTATATCCATCAAAAATGAAGGCAATATAAAAGACATTTTCAGATAGGCAAAATAGAAAAGAAATCTTCTCTAGCAGACCTGCATTACAAGAAATGCTCAAACTAAGGAAGTCTCAGGAACTTAAAAGAAATGGCACAAGATAAAAACCCAGTTTTGTAGAAAAGAATAAAGACAACCAGAAAGGACAAATATCTTAAGTATTAAAAATATGGCCAAAAAAATTGCACCCACATGTATGCATATACCTATATGTAAATAAACATTAAATTTATTTAAAAGACCACTGATTACATGTATAATTACTTCATAACACATGTAGTTCAAATTCTATGTAGTTCCCACATTCATGGTGTATGTAGAATTAGAATATATACTAACAGCAGCATAGAGAACAAAAGGATGACTGGAAGTCATCCACTGTTCTCAGCTTCTTTATTTTTGAGAAGGTAGATACTATGATTATTTTAAAATTCACGTTATACTGTGACAACCACGTAAAAAAAATAAGTAAAAAGGCATAACTAAAAATTCAATAGAAAAGACAACAGCAAAGAACAAAGAAAAGCAAACATGGAAACTAGAAATTGAAATCAAGATGGCAGGTTAAACCCTTACATATCAAAATTATACATGAATCAGCTGGGAAGAGAGGTTCATGCCTGTAATCCCAACACTTCAGGAAGCCAAGGAAAGAAGATGGCTTGAAGCCAGGAGTTCAAGACCAGCCTGGGCAACACAGCAAAACCCCATCTCTTAAAAAAAAAATTAATTATATTATATATAAATTAACTAAAACTCCGATTAAAAAGCAATGGCTCTGTAGACCCAGGTACTCAGGAGGCTGAGGCAGGAGAATCGCTTGAATCCAGCAGAAAGACGTTACAGTGAGCCGAGACCGCACCACTGCACTCCAGCCTGGGTGGCAGAGTGAGACTCCATTTCAAAAAAAAAAAAAAAAAAAAAAAAAAAATAGGTTTTTTTTTTAAAAAAAGACTAAATTTTGGGGTGTAAAAAAAAAAAAAAAAAGTTTAAACATAAAGAATCAGATAAAATGATGAAAAAAGATACGCTATACAGACTGAGTATAAGAAAGCAAGTATAACTATATTAATATCAGAAGGTAGATTTCAAGATATTATCACAGTTATTTCATAAAAGGATCATTAAGACAATTTAATATGCACACATATAAAAAAATCATTTCTATATTCAATACATATTGATAGAATACAAGCTGTGTTTTCTTGACCAAAGAGTACTAAAGTAGAAAAAAACAATAATATTACATGTGGAATATCTCCAGCCATTTAGAATTTTTAAAAAATACTTCTAAATATCGCATTTTATCTCTATAGCCTAATCACATAGGAAATAAATTATTTTAACTGAATTATAATAAAACAAATCGGCCGGGCACGGTGGCTCAGGCCTGTAATCCCAGCGCTGTGGGAGGCCGAGGCAGGTGGATCACGAGGTCAAGAGATCGAGACCATCCTGGTCAACATGGTGAAACACTGTCTCTACTAAAAATACAAAAAATCAGCTGGGCATGGTGGCGCGTGCCTGTAATCCCAGCGACTCAGGAGGCTGAGGCAGGAGAATTGCCTGAACCCGGGAGGCGGAGGTTGCGGTGAGCCGAGATCGTGTCATTGCACTCCAGCCTGGGTAACAAGAGCGAAACTCTGTCTCAAAAAAAAAAAAAAAATCAAAAATTGTGGAATGAAAGCTTAGGAGAAAATTTATAGATTCAAATGCCCACCTCAAAAATAAGGTGTAAAATTCGTGATCTGTGCTTCTAACTTAGGGAATGAAAAAAAAAAAAACAAATGAAATCCAAAGTTTAAAAAAAAACACACACAAATAAATGCAGAAACAAGTGAAATAAAAAGTGGATTATATGGATTATCTGAAAATATTAACAAAATTGATAAACATCTAGGCACAACTTACAAAGAAAATATGAAACAAAAATACCAAGCATAAGAGTTATCATTATAAATCCTACAGATATCAAAGGAACACATAGATATTATGATACTTATGCCAATAAAGTCAACAACTTAGAGAAAATAAATCATTTGAAACCAAAATTTATCAAAGCCCAAGAATAATAGGAAATCTGAATATAATTATATCTACTAAATAAAATGAATTTAAAATTTTTAAACTTCTCACAAAGAAAACTCTAGGCCAAGATGGCTTCCCAGGTGAATTACCTCAAACACTTAGTACCAACATGACACGCACATTTATAATAAAAAAAAAAGTGAAGAAGAGAAAACTTCGCAACTCTTTTCTATAGCCTTCGTAACCTTGGTACCAACAAGGACATTAAAAAGAAAGATCATAACACACGTATCTCTCATGAACATTAATTTTTAAATCCTTAACCCCAAATACCAGCAAAATGAGGCGGTGTACCAAAAGCTAGTACATCATCACCAAGTAAAGTTTAATCTCAGAAATACGAGGTTAACTTACAAAACTCAATGTAATTCACATCAAAAGATTAAAGAAACATATTTAATGATCATTTCAATAGACACCGAAAAACATTTTGTCAAAATTCAAACCAATTCATGATTAAAACTGGGAATAAATAAAAACTTCCCCAAAATGAAAGGGGTATCTACAAGCAATTTTCAGCTAATGATACACTTTAAAGTAAAATAATGAATACTTTTCCCACTAAGATCAGGAACAAGGCAAGATGGCCAATATCATCACTTCTATCAAACATTTCACAGGCAGTCTCAGGCAGTGTAGGAGGCAAGTAAAAGAAATAAAAGGTATACAGATCGAAAAGGAAGAAATAAAGCTGTCTTTTTTTTTTTTTTTTGAGACAGGGTCTTTCTCTGTTGCCCAAGATGCAGTGATTATGGCTCACTGCAGCCTTGAAACTTCTGGGTTCAAGCTGTCTTCCCACCTCAGTGTCCTCAGTAGCTGGGACCACAGGCAAACAACACAATACCTGGTGAATTTTTTTTTTCTTTTTTTTCCAAAAGCTAACTCTCTTCTCCTTCAAATCGTTGCTCAGAAGTCATTTTCCTTCCCAAGGAGGCTTACCCTGACCACCCTATTTAATAGTTTATCTGCCCACCCACAGGGCACTCTCAACTCCCCATATAGGTCTTGCTCTATTTCTTATTTTAAAAAAATTCCTTTTTAAGAAAGAGAAAGAATTAAAAAAAAAAAAAAAAGAAAAGAAAGAAAAAATGAAGGAGAGGAAGAATGAGAGGGAGAGAGAACTGGGGTGTTGCTTTATTGCCCGGGCTAGAATGCAGTCTAAAAATGGATATGCCTGTAATTGTGTTTAATAATAGAGACATGGAAAAAAAAAATGAGGGAAGAAAATAACTAACAAGCAGCCAACCAATATTTCATTTAAACCTGTAAATAGGTGTGATGTGGTATTTTGTGTATTTAAAGTGGAGAGTTCTATAAATGTTTAGTCTACTTGTTCCCGATCTGAGTTCAAGTCCTGGATATCGATGTTAACTTTCTGTCTCATTGATCTGTCTGATATTGATGTTGAAGTCTCCCACTAATTATTGTGTGGGAGTCTAAATCTCTTTATAAGTCTTATATATCTGGGTATTCCTGTAGTGGGTGCATATATATTTAGGATCTTTAGCTCTTCTTGTTACATTGATCCTTTTATCATTATGTAATATCCTTCTTTGCTTCTTTTGATCTTTGTTGCTTTAAAGTCTATTTTATCAGCAAAAACTGTAACTCCTGCTTTCTATTTATTTATTATTTTTGCTCTCCATTTGGTTGGTAAATTTTTCTCCATCCCTTTGTTTTGAGTCTTTGTGTATCCTTGCATGTGAGATGGGTCTGGATGTAGCATACCAACGAGTCTTGGCTTTTTTTGACTTTAGATTGGGGGATTTATTCGATTTAAATTTAGAATTAATATATGTGAGTTTGATATTGCCGTTTAATGTTAGCTGGCTGTTTTGCCCATTAGTTGATACGGGTTCTTAATTATGTTGATGTTCTTAATTTTTTGGTATTTTTTAGAAAGGCTGATACTGGTTGTTGTAATGGTTTTTTCAGAAGCTCTTGTAAAGCAGGCCTGGTGGTGATGAAATCTCTGAGTGCTTGCTTGTTCACAAAAGATTTTATTTTTCCTTTGCTTATGAAACTTAGTTTGGCTGGATGTAAAATTCTAGGTTGAAAGTTCTTTTCTTTAAGGATGTTGAATATTGGCCCCCACTCTCTTCTGGCTTGTGTGGTTTCTGCTGAGAGATCTGCTGTGAGTCTGATAGGCTTCCCTTTATGGGTAACCTGACCTTTCTCTCTGGCTGCCCTCAGTATTTTCTCCTTCATTTCAACCCTGGTGAATCTGGCGATTATGTGCCTTGAGGTTGGTCTTCTTGAGGAATATCTTTGTGGTGTTCTCTGTATTACCTGGAGTTGAATATTGTCCCGCCTTGCTAGGTTGGAAAAGTTTTCCTGAATAATATCCTGAAGCGTATTTTCCAGCTTGGATTGATTCTCTTGGTCACATTCAGGTACACCTATCAAACGTAGATTAGGTCTTTTCACATAGTCCCATATTTCTTGGAGACTTTGCTCGTTTTTTCTCCTTTTTTCTCTAATCTTGTCTTCACATTTTATTTCATTAAGTTGGTCTTCGACCTCTGATATCCTTTCTTCTGCTTGATCAATTCGGCTGTTAAAACTTGTGCATAGTTCGCGAAGTTCTCGTGTTGTGTTTTTCAACTCCATTAATTCACTTATATTCCTCTGTAAATTGTGTATTATTGTTAACATTTCGTCAAGCCTTTCTTCGAAGTTCTTAGTTTCTTTGCATTGGGTTAGAACAAGTTCTTTTAATTCCCAGAAGTTGCTTATCATCCACTTTTTAAAGCCTGCTTCTGCTAATGGAACACAGTCTTTCTCCATCAGACCTTGTTCCATTGCTGATGAGGAACTGTGATCCCCTGCAGAGGGAGAGGCGTTCTGATTTTGGGTATTCTCAGCCTTTTTAGGCTGTTTTCTTCCCTTCTTTATAGATTTATCCATCTGTGGTCTTTATAATTACCGTCTTTATAGTTGGGTTTCTGAATGGACGTCCAACTTGTTGATTCCCGGCGCTAAAATCTGAGCAACCCACTGCACCAGCCAAAACAGCAGCATTAAGATTGATGGTGCCTTTCTGACTCTGCATCAAGAACCGCCGCACCAAGGCAGCAGCAAAACTGCCTCGCCGGCCACAAGAGTAGCGCTGGCGATCCGTGGGGCTCCTCCGCTGGGAATCTCCCAGTGCGTGAGCAACAAAAATTGATCTGAAAGTGTGGCGTCCTCTCGTTCTCTGCGCTTTCAGTGGGAGCTACAATCCCGAGCTGCTAGTGATCAGCCATCTTGGATCTCTCTCTAGAATTTTTTTTTTTTTTTTTAGACGGAGTTTCGCTCTTGTTACCCAGGCTGGAGTGCAATGGCGCGATCTCGGCTCACCGCAACCTCCGCCTCCTGGGTTCAGGCAATTCTCCTGCCTCAGCCTCCTGAGTAGCTGGAACTACAGACACGCACCACCATGCCCAGCTAATTTTTTTGTAGTTTTAGTAGAGACGGGGTTTCACCGTGTTGACCAGGATGGTCTCGATCTCTTGACCTTGTGATCCACCCGCCTCGGCCTCCCAAAGTGCTGGGATTACAGGCTTGAGCCACCGCGCCCGGCATTTTTTTTTTTTTTTTTTTAAAGAGACAGGATCTCACTATGTATGCAGGCTGGTCTCTAACCCTCAGCTCAAGTGATCTTCCTGCCTCAGCTTTCAAAAGTGCTGGGATTATAGGTGTGAACCACCATGTCTGGCCCTAATGCTGTTTTGATCACATACAAAATCACTGTGTACGTTAAAAAATCCTAAAGAAACTGCCAGAACTAGCAGCACTAATAAGTGAACTTAGCATGTTTCTACATACTAATGTGACCAGTTGGAAATTAAAGGTAAAACAAGTATCATTTTAAATTATCATGCAGAAACACAAAATATTTAGGGAAATTTTAACACCAAACAAATGTCCATGACCTCCATGCTGAAAACTGTAAAACATTACTGGGATAAAAGAAAGTTCTAGATAAATGGAAAGTCAAGTTCATGAACTGTAAAGTTCTATATTCACAATATTGACCTATGAGTTTGTGGTTTTTTTGTAAAAATAAATTAATTCTAAAATTTATACGGAAACACCAAGGACCTATAATAGCCAAAATAGTTTAAAAAGAACAGAGGACTTTTACCACATGGCCAACAATACAGTAATCATGGTTAAGTGTGTTACTGGTAAAAAAAAAAAAAAAAAAGAGATGCAACAGAATAGAGAATCTAGAAATAGACCTACCAATGCATAGTCAAGTGATTTTTTTGAGAAAGGTGCCAAAATAATGAAATGAGAGTAAAGTCTTTATCAATAAATGGTGGTGGAAGCACTGGCTATTTACCTGGGGAAAAAACAAATAAACCTCAACCCTAATGTCTCACACCATGAATCCCCCAAAAATCTTTATACATCATAGACTAATTATAAAGCTTTTATAAGAAAATATGGGAAAATTTCTTCAAAACCTTAGAGTAAAAAAAAAAAAAAAAAAAAAAAGTCTTTGCACAAAAAGCCTTACCAATAAATTTTTTTAACTGATAAATTCAACTTCAAGTTAAAATATTCTCATCAAAAGACATTGAAGAAAAAAATAGGAAAGCCACAGATCAGAGAAAATATTCACGATTGTTATGTCTGGTAAATGATTTGTTTCTAGAATAAAAATTCCTACAATTCAATAACAAAAAGACCAACACCACAATTTTTAAATGGGCAAAACATTTTAACAAGACACTTCATATGACAGAAGAAACATAAATGGCCAATAAGCACAGGAATAAGTGCTCAACATCAATAGTCAAAATTGGCTAAAATGAAAAACTAACATAACCAAAGGTTGGTAAGGAAGTGGAGCAAATAGAACTCTCATACTTTGCTGATGGGAGGGCAAAATTACTTTGTAACATTAATTGCCTGAAAAGTCAAACATACATTTACCATACCCCAGCAATCCCACCAACAAAGTATTTATGCAAAATTAATGAAGACATATCTCCACAAAAACTCTTGTACAAAATGTTTGATTTTGGCTTTATTCACAAAACTTAACATTTTTCTATGGCCCACACTCCAATGTCCTTCAGCATACAATTTAAAAATAAATCCATATGTCAATTCAGATTTCCATTTAAACATCAGAGCCAAATATAAAACATGTCTTTCAATACATAACCATCAACAATATCATCATTAGAGCAAATTCTTACATTTTATGAAAAAAACAGAGGGCTGTATACTATAAATGCTGTTTCTAATTGTACCCACTCCATGTTCTACCAGTTCCACTAAAATTCTATTAAAATAACTTTCTTTGCTCTTCTCTCTACACTGGTATCTTGATAGTTCCTGAATAACTGGATCATCATTGAATGAATCACATGGAAGAATCAAGAAACACAGAGCCCTTTCCATCATTGCTTTACTTCATGATTATACTATAACCAAATTAAGCCATGGTTACTTTTTTATTGAAATATATATATTTATATATGATACACTCTTGAAAGGATGGCAAGACGCTTCTGACTTTTAGAATTCACTCATTGATGTTTTCATGTTGAGGATGAGAGGAGGAAGTCACCTATGTATCTGAAGCATTAGGCGTTTTAGAGTGATTTTATACCAGTGACTTTAGCACCTGTGTGCATGAGGCCGTGCCATTTCTCACTTTAAAAGAGTGAGTTAAGAGCATGTTGCCTTCAGAAGCCCATGTAATTTGACTGGATATAAGAATGTTTATGTAACACATTAACTGTACTAATATTTGTAAGCATTTTATAGAGCCTCTCATATATATATATATTCATTGAAAAATACATGTATTCATTGAAATATATTTATATTTCGGCTGGATGTGGTGGCTCACCCCTGCAACCCCAGCACTTTGGGAGGCCAAGGCAGGCAGATCACCTGAGATTGGGAGTTCAAGACCAGCCTAACCAATATGGAGAACCCTGTGTCTACTAAAAAAAAAAAAATACAAAACGTTAGCTGGGCATGATGGCGTATGCCTGTAATCCCAGCTACTGGAGAGGCTGAGGCAGGAGAATTGCTTGAACCTAGGAGGCTGAGGTTGCAGTGAGCTGAGATCGTGCCATTGCACTCCAGCCTGGACAGCAAGAGCAAAAACTCCACCTCAACAAAAAGGTATAATTCCACTTAAATAAAACATATATATTTCAACAAAAAGGTATAATTCCAATTACATAAAAAAACTTACATTTAAAAAGTTTACTACTTCAATTCCACAAGTATCTGTAGGGGTCTCTGTCAACACATGCATTAAAGCAGGAGTTCTCAACAGTGGCACTCCTGACATTTTGGACCAGATGATGTTTTGCTGCAGAAGCCTGCCCTGTGTACTGTAGGGTGTTCAGCAGCATGGCTGTCCTCTACCCTCTAGATGTCTGTAGCAACTCCCTGCCCTCCTCTAACCCCCAGCCCCAAACACACAGTTAAAATAAATTATATCAGTGTCTCCAGATATTTCCCAATGTCCCCTGGCAGCAACATCACCCATAGTTGAGAACCTGTGACTTACAGGATTATCTCAACATGTGTTTTCCATACTTCCTGTGATTCCTGTTTGTCGTGGGCCCCCCTTCCTCTGAGTCTCCAAACTGGTTACCTAATCTTCAAGAGTCAATTTTAAAAATCACTGTCTTCAGTAAGCTCTTCCAGCCAACCCCACACTCCCTCATGCTGCTCATCTGCCATAGCACCTCAGACCTCTGAATTGTTATTTGATTCTAAATCCTCCTGGTCTGTGAGTTCCCTGAATTTCAAGACCGTTAGTTTCTAGTTTATTGTTGCATCCTCAGTGCCAAAAACAGTCAACAACTGTCAAGGTGCCTGGATGAGAGGCTCTCTAAAATGCTTACAAATATTAGTACAGTTAATGTGTTACATAAACATTCTTATATTCAGTCAAACTGCATGAGCTTCTAAAGGCAACATGCTCGTAACTCAATCTTTTAAAGTGAGAAACGGCACAGCATCATGGACACAGATACTAATTAAAGTTGTTGGTATAAAATCACTCTAAAATGCCTAATGCTTCAGATACATAGGTGATTTCCTCCTCTCATCCTCAACATAAAAATATAAATGAGTAAATTCTAAAAGTTAGAAGCATCTTGCCATCTTTTCAAGAATGATATACGGGAACCAGGCAAAATGAAACCAAATATAATATTTAAAATGTCAGATTAATGAGAGCAAAATGGGAAGCATTTTCTTCAAGCAGTGCCTGAATGTGATGTGTGGGAGAACTTTTACAGAATGGTAATTATTTATCAAGCAAATGTGTGGGGGGGTCACAGCACAAAGTGGCATGTGGCAAGCAAGCCAACAAAGCTAACAGCACGTTATGTAACAAAATTGTTGGGGCAGGGGAAGGGTGATATTCCATCCTTCAGGGAAGAAAGCTACACCTCCTAACAGACTACCACTTGCCATGGAGAAAATGTCCATACAAAATACAATGTCTCCAACCTAAAAAATTGAGCGACCTGATCTTTTCACACCCCAAGGTCTCTGAAATGTGGTTGATGTCATGCAGTGATAGTTTATAGTGATTTAAGACCTTTCTTTTAGTTATGGTAGGTATTTATTTGCAGCTGTGTTTCATTGTTTAAAAATAGCTTTATTAAGATATAATTCACACAATAAAATTTATCCACTTATGATGCACAATTCAACAGCTTGTAACATATCCACAGATGCATAACCATCACCAGAATCAATGTCAGAACACTTTTATTACCCTGAGGGGAAAAATAAAACCTGTACCCATTAGCCATCACTCCCCATTTCTTTCCAAACCTCCAGACCTATGTAACCACTCATTTACTCTCTGTCTATATAGATGTGTCTGTCCTGGACATTATGTATAAATGGAATCATAATACATGGCCTTTTATAAGTGGCTTCTTTCACTTAGCATTATGGTCTCAAGTGTCGTTCATATAGTAGCATGTATTAATTCTTTTTTATTGCTAAATCATTTTTCATTGTATGGCTCTACCACATTTTATTTATCCATTCACGTCTTAATAGACATATGGGTTGTTTCTACTTTTTGGCTATTATGAATAATGCTTCTATGAACATTCATGCACAAGTTTTTGTGTAAACATATGCTTTCATTTCTCTTGAATGTATAGCTAGAAGCAGAATTTCTGAGTCAGATGGCAATGCTGTGTTTCATTTTTGGAGAAACTGCCAAACTGTTTTCCAAAGCAGCTATTCCATTTAAATTCCCACCCTCAGTGTATGAGGATTTCAATTTCTCTATATGCTTGCCAGTGCTTGTTATTATCTGGTTTTTTATTTATAGCCATCCTAGTAGGTAAGAGTGGTATCTCATTGTGGTTTTGATTTGCATTTCCCTAACAGCTAACAATATTAAGCATTTTTTTCATGTGCTTATTAACCATTTGCATATTTTCTTTGGAGAAATGTCTAATTCAGTTATTTTGACCATATTGTTGTTACCTATCTATGTATTACTGAGTTATAATAGTTCTTTATATATTCTAGAAGTAAGTCCCTTCTCAGACTTGATTTTCAAATCTGTGGTCTTAAATGCTGTCTCTTAGCCAAGAAAAATTCAGAGTAACCTTTTAGTAAATTGAGGGAGAAAAAAATGAAGCACACATCCATCTAACCACTGACAATCAAAGTAGTAATGGCTAGCTAGGCTCCGCCCCAGCCTCCATTAGCCATTCTCCCACTGGTTCTCAGTAACAGTAAAGTACTAGAACAGCACATGGACCTCTGAAAACAAAAGACTGCAATTTCCCAACCTCAGGATTTAGAAGCCCCCCCTGCAACGAGGTGTAACCACATAAATCCATTCCAGCCAATGGTCTGTGAGCAAAAGCAGTCTATGCAACCACTGGGAAATGTCCCTACAACCAGAGACAGTGCTATGTGATAAAAAGAACAGTGCTATTATGCTGCCTCATGTCTTGGGTGACTGGGAAGGTAAACCATGCTCAAGAAAGGGCAGGATTATGTCAACCCTGATCTGGCAACTTCTGGACTTCCAAACAAGTGAAAAAAATAAACTTTGACACCATTTAAGCCATCTTGACTTTTTCTGTTATATGCAGCCAAAGCAGATCTGAAATAATGGCACAAATAAGTTAAAGCTCTTGATTTGTATCTATACAGATCAAATCCAAGCCCAGACTCCACTGTGCAGTTTCTTAAATATCACCTACTTCAAAATGCTACCTGACTGCCCTTTCCAACACAGGAAATAAAAAAAATAGCAAAAACAGATACTTGTAAAGAAGACAAAATATGTTTATATTAGACATATACAATCAACTGTTAAATTGCTATAATAATGTACCCAATACAAGGGCCATGCTGATATCGTGGCTCAAGCCTATAATCCCACCACTTTGGGCAGCTGAGGGGGGCAGATCACCTGAGGTCAAGAGTACAAGACCAGCCTGGCCAACATGGTGAAACCCCATCTCTAGCAAAAATACAAAAATTAGCTGGACATGGCGGTGTGCTCCTGTTCCCAGCTACTTTGGAGGCTGAGGCAGGAGAATCACTCAAACCTGAGAGGCGGAGGTTGCAGTGAGCTGAGATCCCGCCATTGCACTGCAGCCTAGGTGACAAGAGCAAAACTCTGTCTCCAAAAAAAAAAAAAGAAAGAAAGAAAGAAAAAGAAAAGAAGGTACCCAATACAAATATTGTACAAACTCCATCAGAAATCCATTTATAATACCCACACACTCCACAACAGGTTAATTTTTCTTGAAGCAGAATGAAGACACTGGAGTTCATGGTGTAGCAGTGTGGGGTAGACGAAAAGGACAGTTGACTGACAGCTGCTTGATTGAATCTAATCACAGTTCAGTCACTTCTGAGCAACATTTCAATTCATTTAATCTAGTACAAATCTGATAAATGTCCACCATGTATAAAGCATTACATTTGGTATTACGATACCAAGCAATACTAAGTAAGGCAGTGTTCCTACCCTCATAGAATTCATAATCTAATAGACAAGGAACAAATTACTTTTAATTCCCCGATTCTTCATTCCACTTAGGAATCAGGAAAGTAGACAAGAGCCTATTTCATTCACATTTTTCACTAAATAACACTTTCAAGGCCCCAGAATTACAGATCTCAAAGTACATTTACCTCCTGCCAGATTTTGCTCCACACATGAGATTAAATGTAAACATAGATGGTGGTGAATGGTAGGAAATTAAGGGACCCCAAACAGTATCTACTAGTAACACCAAACCAGAATGAATGTTTCTCTGTTTAGAGATGAGGAAATAAACTAAAAAAGGGGAGGGTCTGTATTTGTTTTCTAAAAGCAGCCTGATCTTTTAGACTAAAGGAGATGCACACATAAAATTATTTTCTAAGTTAACCAAGGGGCTTTAGAAAAAGTTCAGAATTACAATAAGCATGCATAACTTTTAAGAAAAAAAATGAAGATTTATATAGTAGTATTTATATGGTAGGAGTGAATTCATATACCTATATAAAATGTTAGGGGAATGTAACAACCTCCCTCCCACCCCCAAGACCTCTTGGAAAACCTTCAAAAAACAATCACTATTCCCCACAACTACACTGTTTGAAATGCCTTTTAGACCCAGAGAACTCCAGCAACCAGGGGTCTGAGAAACAAAAAATTGGCAAAGGGTTATAAAGAGTGAAGAAGCTAGTGATGCGAGGAGGCGGAGGTGTGATGTCCTTGAAGCAAGTGTATGATGGAGGAGAGAGTGATGGGCCCCGTCAGGGATGCTGTGAGGGAAGACCACGAGTACTGGGAATTGACCACCAGGCACAGCAACATGGTGACCTTAACAAAAACAACTATAGTGGAGAGTGGGGCAGAGGCCCAAGAACAGAGCTCAAAAGAGTAGAGAAAAAAATTTTTTTTTTCCTTTTGAAACATAGTCTCATTCTGTCACCCAGGCTGGAGTGAAGTGGCATGATGTCGGCTCACTACAACCTCCGCCTGCCAGGTTCAAGCAATTCTCCTGTCTCAGCCTCCTAAGTAGCTGGGACTACAGGCAACCACCACGCCCGACTAATTTTTATATTTTTAGAAGAGATGGGGTTTAACCATATTGGTTAGGCTGGTCTCAAATGCCTAACCTCAGGTGATCCACCCACCCTGGCCTCCCAAAGTGCTGGGATTCCAGGTGTGAGCCACTGTGCCTGGCCAGAAAGAAATTTGAGACCATAAATATCACAGCTTTTTCACGAATTGCTGCTGTTTACAGAATTTTTTAAAAAATGGGTAGTAAATGAAAGGAAAGAGTGGTTTCATTGGTGATGGTGGCTGTAGGGGCTTTTGTTTTTTAAGATGACTGAAAAAGAGCATTTCACATGCTGACGGGAGACAAAACTAATGTTAACAAGAAAGAAAAAGTAGAGTTGCTTGAGTAAGATTCTGGAGAAGTGGAGAGAGGATGGGAAGAGGGAATGGAGACACCTCAACAGAGGAGTTGGCCTCCGTCAGGAACACAGGCAGCTGCCACCGTCAGGGAGGAAAGGCAGGGTGTCTGGACACCGAGGGTGGAGGTGGGTGTATGCAGCAGGAAAGAGCTCTTGTTACAACTTCTATTTTCACAACGAAATAGGACACAAAGTCATTAGGGAAGGGAGGCAGTGTCAGAGCTTAAAAGAGAGGAAAATATGAAATATTCAACTGAGAGAATACAGGAACTAAGAAAACACAGTATGGGCCGGGTGCAGTGACTCACGTCTGTAATCCCAGCACTTTTGGGGGCCAAGGTGGGTGGATCACTTGAGGTTTGAATTTCAAGAACCAGCCTAGTCAACATGGTGAAACATCACCTACTAAAAATACAAAAATTAGCTGGTTATGGTGGCACACACCTATAGTCCCAGCTACTCAGGAGGCTGAAGCAGGAGCATTGCTTGAACCTGGGAGGCAGAGGTTGCCGTGAGCAGAGATGGTGCCACTTCACTCCAGCCTGGGTGACAAAGTGAGACTCTATCTCCACAAAAAGAAAGAAAAGAAAACGCCATATGATGAGTGGCTACCATGAATGGCCTATTGGAGGACAGTGCTTATGTATTTCAAGTGATCCCATGAATACGGTAGCACTTGCCTCTCTAGAAAGAGAGAAGGCAGAACTGAATCTTAAGTTGGGATTGTGCAAAAAAGCACAATAAAGAAGGAAAGCAGCAGTGGAGTGAAGGGTAAGAAAAAGGGACTGTGATGAGTGACTATGAAATTTCAACTAGTAAAGGAAGAAAGTGAGGGCATAAGGAACAAAAGACTGTAAGGCATAACTGGGGAATCTAAAGGTACTTATTAGGAAAGAAGGTGGTGTCAGAAAGAGAAAGCCTTGCCATCAGGATTGCTGAGGACCACAGTTCCTTGCAATGACAAGGTCTAAGGAATGAACACCGGAGGGAATGGCTGAGGTAAGGTAAAGAACAAGGAACATGAAGGAGAGGAGCTCAAAAAGACGCCAAGTGCCAAAATGATCATCTAAAGCTGTATTGAAATTACCAAGAATTGTAAATAGAGCAGAATTGGAGGTGCACAGGTAGAGTATCCTTTATCCAAAATGCCTGCAACCAGAAGGGTTTTGGATTTCAGATTTTTTTTTTTTTTGGAATATTTGCACATATGAAATGAGATATCTTGGAAATAAAAACCAAATCTCAACAAGAAATTCATGTATCTTTCATATACACCCTATATATATAGCCTGTAGGTAACTTCGTACAACATTTTTAGTAATTTTGTGCATGAAGCAAAGTTCTGACTACAACCCATCACATGAGGTCAGATACGGAATGCTCCACTCATGTATCATGCCAGTGCTAAAAAAAGGTTGAATTTGGAGGCATTATAGGTCTCAGGTTTTAGGATTAGGGAGCTAAAGATTCTAGAAGCAGCTAAAAACACAGAAAAAGGTAAGAAAGCACGTATTACAGAGAGATACACTTTCAAAGTGAAACCATGAAAATGGTCAGATACAGAAAGACAACTATTGGAAAATGCAACGTTTAAGGAGCGATGGCTGAAATGGAGAGGACCAAGAGATCCGAGGAGAACCAGAACAGTTTAGCGTCATGGAAGTAAAAGGATGGAGAGTTTCTGGAGGTCCAATGTGAATACCTAATCAAATGCAGCCATAGCCGCCAAGCTCTGTACCCAATTTCCTACCAGGTTTCTCTTTATAATGACCCATAGCTATCTAACTCCACATGACTGATATGGTTTGGCTGTGTCCCCACCCAAATCTCACCTTGAATTGCAGCTCCCATAATCCCCATGTGTCGTAGAAGGGACCTGGTAACTGAATCATGGGGGTGGGTTTTTCCCATGCTGTTCTCATGACAGTAAGTCTTACGAGATCTAATGATTTTTATAATCGGCAGTTCCCCTGCACACATTTTCTTGCCTGCTGCCAGGTAGGATGTGCCTTGCTCCTCTTTCACCTTCCACCATGATTGTGAGGCCTCCCCAACCATACGGAACTAAGTACAGTAAACCTCTTTTTCTTTATAAATTACCCAGTCTCAGGTATTTCTTCATAGCAGTATGAAAATGGACTAATACAATAACCAAACTAACTTCACCATCTTCCCCCATCCTTATGCCCCTACTTTGTTTCCCACCTTAGTAAATGGTACCATCTAGTTACTCAAGCCAGAACCCTTCCCTGCTCCTTCACCCTCCACTGCAACATCCAGTTTATCCCCAAAAATCTCCCATACTTGGCTTCATCCCCACTGCCCCCCGCACCAATCCTGGCTGTCCCAACCAGTCCTTAAACTACTTCCTCTTGTCTACTCTTGCCACCTCCAAATCTTTCTTACTCTGCCAGAATGAGCTTTGAGAAATACAAATGTAATTGTCACTCACTTCCCTGCTTAAAACTATTTAATGTATTAAGCTCACGAACCTCAAGTTCAGGCCCTTGCCCCATCTCAAGCCTCTTCTCCCATTCTCTCTGGACCTTGCACTAGTGATGCTGGGTGACTCAAATAGGTCACACCCTCTCCGGTCTCCAGGCCTCCACATGCAACATTCAGTCGGCCTGGCACGGACTCTCAATCCCAGCTGACTCCAGATAACCCTTTAGTTAAGAATTTAGATGTCAGACCCTCTGTGTGCCTTTCTTTAACCATCTAAACTAGATTAAGTCCCCCGCCAGGAGTTCCTAGAAAGGAGTTTTGGGCCCCAATAGAAATAAATTAGAGACTTCGGCAAGAAAAAAAGAGGAAAACTAAAAGTGGGGAGGGGAGGGCGGCGGGGAGGGGATCCAGGTCCCCTCTGCCTCTTTAATAAGGAAACCTACTCTTTTGGCTTTATATATGCATTAGCACACAATTTCATTTGAAAAGAGGGTCTCCCTATAAAGCAGTTGAAACCCACTAGAATAGATGACCGACCTAAAGTCCTCCCCAGTTCCAAGAGTCCAACACCTACAAGTGTTATCCTTCATATGTGTAAGAACCAATCTCTTTGAGGGATGGAGAGTGGTTCCGATCATAACAAGGATCATGGCTCACCAAAACAAAACAAAAAAAAATTGGGGATGATCAAGGTCTCAGACAAAATACAGAGACTTTGGATGATTAAAATGATTAAACTGCATTAAAACAATATGTGAAAATACTAGAAGTGTCCTGCTCTTTCAAAACTAATCGGATTCACCTCACTTAACACATTCTCTAGTAGACAGCACTGCTGACTCATCTTTGTCAATTATTTAGGAAACATTTTGATCATATGGTACTCTGCAGAGACTTATAGTTCAGTGGTTAACAGGTGGGGCTCAGGTTGGGTGCAGTGGCTCATGCCTGTAATCCCAGCACTTTGGGAGGTCATGGCAGATGGATTACTTGAGGTCAGGAGTTCGAGACCAGCCTAGCCAACATAGTGAAACCCCATCTCTACTAAAAATAAAAAAAAATTAGCCAGGTGGGTGTGGTAGTGCATGCCTATAATCCCAGCTACTTAGGAGGCTGAGGCAGGAGAATCATTTGAACCTGGTAGGCAGAGGTTGCAGAGAGCCAAGACTGCGCCACTGCACTCCAGCCTGGACAAAAAGAGTAAGACTCCATCTGAAAAAAAAAAAAAAAGAAGAAGAAGAAGAAAGAAGGAAAAGACGTGGGGCTCTAGGCAGAGAATTCAGGGGTTCAAATTTCAGCTCTTCAACTGCCCACTAGCTACGTGACCTTGGGGAAATCACTCAAATGTTCTGTGCCTCAGTTCCTCATCATAAAATGGAAATAGTAACAACTACATGAGAGAGCTGTGGCAAGGAAATAGCTGAGCTAAAACACAGAAGCATTTAGAACAGTGGTACTCAGAAAGGAATCCAATGCTGCCCATGGGTGTGTGCGCACAGATGTATGTTCAACTTGTGTTATACAAACTAACTCCCTTCTTAAAGTTTGCAAGAGTTCTTATTGGCTTGAAATTTAGGCCAGGCACGGTGGCTCACACCTAGAGTCCTAGCACTTAGGCAGGCCAAGGTGGGAGGACTGCTCGAGTCCAGGAGTTTTGAGACCAGCCTGGGCAACAAAGCAAGACCCAACCTCTTTTCACTGACATTCTCTTTCAGCTTGTTCCCGTCTTGACAAAATGCTTATTTAAAGACTCATCCTTTACTCAGTAGTGCCAAATTTATCATAACACTTAAGGCCCTGTTTCTATGTACAACAAACGGTCTTCAATTCATGTACTATAAAGTGAAGCACTGATTCTCCTCCTCTGCACTACCCGCCAAGACTCAACTATATCATCTGGGAGAGGAGGCGGCATTAATTACTTGTGTACACCTGGGTTCTGACCCGAATTGAACTTTTGCTTGAACAAATCTCATAAGCTTTTATTATACAAACATGGAACAGTCTTATCTAAAAACCATCACTGACAAAACCAGGGCTGGCAAGGAATCACTGTACTGTCGGCCATTAAAACGTAAGTATCCTATGAGCACTAAGATTTTCCTGCATGCTACTGAAGCACATAGAGTCGGCCATTAAAACGTAAGTATCCTATGAGCACTAAGATTTTCCTTCATGCTACTGAAGCACATAGAGTCGGCCATTAAAACGTAAGTATCCTATGAGCACTAAGATTTTCCTTCATGCTACTGAAGCACATAGAAATTAATGCCAGACAAGTAATGATGACAAACCTTTCTCTTCTACTTCTTCCTCTATGGCAAAGATTCTTTTACAACTAAATAACTAGAAATCATAGACTAAGAAAAAATAATAATTCATCTTTGAACAAAAGGAGTTTGCCTAAGACCTTCCATCACGTACAGGATATAGACACTGAAAACTCCCACACGCACAAATGAATGTTGCTCCGTATTAATAGCTACCTACCGCCCCTTTATAGCTTTGTCCCTGATCCTCTTACCATTGTTCTCTTCATGCTACAAATTAGGCTTGGGTCAACAATGAAAAGTTCCAAAGCAAAATTTTTTTTTTTTTTTTTTTTTTTTTTGAGGAGTCTCACTCTGTCGCCCAGGCTGGAGCACACTGGCACCATCTTGGCTCATTGCAACCTCCGCTTCCTGGGTTCAAGTGATTCTCCTGCCTCAGCCTCCCATGTAGCTGGCACTACAGGTGTATGCCACCGCACCTGGCTAATTTTTATATTTTTAGTAGAAACAGCGTTTCACCAGGTTGGCCAGGATGATCTCAAACTCCTGACCTCAGTGATCTGCCCACCTCGGCCTACCCAAGTGTTGGGATTACAGGCATGAGCCACTGTACCCAGTCTCCAAGGTTATTTTTTAAGTGACAGCCCTGGCTAGAATGATTCCTAGCTAAATCAAAATGAAACTATCACTCCATAGCTAAACCCGGTGACCAAGACCAAACAGCTTATAATGAACATGCAGCCTGGAAGTATAACGAGATAACATTCTTCCAGGTCGTGGAAATCACAGTTGCAACTAACTTCTATTTTTTTAAATCATTTTTTAAAACAACTCTTTCACCATGTCCAATAATTCCATTAACTTACCGATCAGCAGCTTCTATGTCAAAACAAAACCGTCTGTCAATGGAGTCAGTATGCCTCTTGGTACATTCTTTCAAAGAGAACACCTCTACATCCCCCTGCAAATAATCATTTTGAACATTCTCAAAAACTGCAGAATAAGCATATATACACTCAGACATTCTATACTGGAAAACAGGGGAGCAAGGTTTAAGATCTTAAGTCCCTTCTCTTTATCCTATCCTCTTTCAAACTACTTTAAATGATATTTAGAATCTAAAACATTAATATTTTTGTCCTCCTGATTTTTTTTTTTTTTTTTTTTTGAGAGGGAGTCTCACTCTGTCACCCCGGCTGGAATGGTAACAATCTCAGCCTACTGCAACATCCACCAACCAGGTTGAAGCAATTCTCCTGCCTCACCCTCCCAAATAGCTGGCATTACAAGCATGTGCCACCACACTTGTCTAATTTTTGTATTTTTAGTAGAGACAGGGTTTTGCCATGTTGGTCAGGCTGGTGTTAAACTCTTGACCTCAGGTGATCTGCCCACCTCGCCCTCCCAAAGTGCTGGGATTACAGGTATGAGCCACTGCACCCAGGCATTCTCTTGATTCTTAAGATTTTCTAGATCTTACTGATTATGGTAATGTTAAATCAGACCGTTCCAATGTTAATTTTTTTTTTTTTTTTTACGGAGTCTTGCTCTGTTGCCCAGGCTAGAGCACAGTGGTACAATCTCGGCTCACTGCAACCTCCTCCTACTGGGTTCCAGTGACTCTGTGACTCAGCCACCCAAGTAGCTGGGATTACAGGCATGCATCACCAGGCCTGGCTAATTTTCGTTTTTTAGTAGCAACATGGTTTTGCCATGTTGGCCAGGACAATGTTGAACTCCTGACCTGAAGTGATCTGTCTGCCTCGACCCCACAAAGTGCTGGGATTAGAGGCATGAGCCACTGTGCCCAGCCAAATGTTAATTTTTAAAGGCAGATTAACAGTATAGTTTTTTGATACTGGAATACTGTTAGTCTCTTACTGTACTCTTTTTTAAGAGTAAAAAATTTATTTCATACTATGTTATACCACTTGTCACAGACAGTACGTGACCATGTTTGGCCTATTAAAATTGCAATTCCATACAGGTCAACCTAAAAGTACATCAATAGGCCTAAATCAGATATTTTGATAATCTAAAGCTAGAGCCATTTAATCTATGCAGTTTCTCTCTTTTCTATGAGTCACCTTGAATCTATCTTTACTTAATTTGCAATGCTACACACTTATTGAATTTTTTTTTTTTTTTTTTTTTTTTGGAAAAAATGTCCCTCTCTCCCCCAGGCTGGAGTGGCATGATCTCAGCTCACTGCAACCTCCACCTCCCAGGCTCAAGCAATTCGCCTGCCTCAACCTCAACCTCCCAATTAGCTGGGACTACAGGCAAGCACTACCACGTTTGGCTAATTTTTCTATTTTTAGTAGAGACAGAATTTCACCACGCTGGCCAGGCTGGTTTCAAACTCCTGACCTCAGGTGATCCGCCCACCTCAGCTTCCCAAAGTGCTAGGATTACAGGCATGAGCCACCATGCCCAGCCACTTATTGAACATTTTAACCTTTTCCAGAACGTGAAGATCTCTAATAACAAACGTTAAGATATAAAAATATTCAAAATCTCACAGATATAGTCCAAAACATAAATATTATTTGGAAGTTAAAACGGAAAGATACCACTAAGAAGAAATATCTTAGACTTGAATTAGCTCCGATAGGAAACGGTCTCAAACCCGTTGCTTGATCTTAACCTTCAAGAGCCATCGCCTCACTTCCTTCTCTTGCCATGACTAATTTTTCATGTCAATTTCATTATTTTCTAAATGTGTTTTTAGTATAAGATGCTTTAAATACTTTTCAGGGAAAGGCATAGTATAAGTAAATAGAAGTGAACTTATTTGGTTTTTTTTTTATTCACCTAAGCAAAAACATACCCATTCACCCAGCAAGCAATGAATTAACCTGCTTTCTTAAAATGTGTTACCATTTATGTTCAACACTGGCAGGAAGGGCATTGTCTCTAGGCCATCAATTATTGTAATAAGCTGCAGGTTCTATCTAAAATACATATGAAGATCACCTTTCCTACACAGCCAACTCCATTAGGTCTTCTTGATATTTTCTTACTATCATGCTTTGCTTTTTTTATTTCAGAAGGAGCAGTTAACTAAATGACAAATACTTACTACATGAGAACTTTGTAAGTCTAACTGAACAACAGTAAAGTTCATTATAGATCACTCTACTATGTTTTCAGGCGATGAATACATTTGTGCAAGTCAGTTCCACTATATCAATCCTGAGGAACCAATGAGTCATGAAAGCTTGTTGTCAGCGCTACCTTTATCTTCCAAACAGGGACATAAAAGGATTCTATGGTTCACCTAAAAAGTATCTAGTGGTTAAAACCACATGTTCTCACTCATAAGTGGGCGCTGAACAATCAGAACACATGGACACAGGGAGGGGAACATCACATACCAGGGCCTGTGTGGGGCTCAGGGGCTAGGGGAGGGACAGCATTAGGAGAAATACCTAATGTAGATTACAGGTTGATGGGTGCAGCAAACTACCATGGCGCGTGTATACCTACGTAACAAACCTGCACATTCTGCACATGTATTCCAGAACTGAAAGTATAATTTAAAAATATATACATATAGATATATATGTACCAGTTAAAAACTCATGCATGCAATTCAGAGAACATGTATGTCATGTTTTCTGGCCCATTTCACTTAAAAATAAAACAAAGATTTTTATTTTTTTTTTTTTTATTTATTTTTTTTTTTTTTT
>NW_022437001.1:5163897-5329590 GCF_009761245.1 Sapajus apella
CACTCTGTTGCCCAGGCTGCAGTGCAGTGGCACGATCTCGGCTCACTACAACCTCTGCCTCCCCGGTTCAAGCAATTCTCCTGTCTCAGCCTCCTGAATAGCTGAGACTACGGGTGCCCGCCACCACCCATGGCTAATTTTTGTATTTTTAGTAGAGATGGGGTTTCACCATATTGGCCAGGTGGGTCTCGAACTCCTGACCTCATGTGATCCACCCGCCTCAAACTCCCAAAGTGCTGAGATTACAGGCGTGAACCACCACGCTCATCCCAAAACAAATATTTCAATACTAAATTTATTTATCAGTGAATAAAAACCATTAAAATATAAACTATTAAAATGACACCCTCAAACACTAGCTCTGACAGACTAAAATCTATTCTACGTTGAATCCAATACTTACAAGTTTCCCTCCAGATCTGTGCTCAAATGGGATCATGTTGAACTTCTTCGCTGCTTTTCGATACATGCAATAATGTTTGACCCAACTGGAACCAAACGGAGCAGGCCCTTCAACAAAAAACAGCCCTTTATATTTTCTCTCATAAATAAGCAGACATGCAGAGCTATAAATGCATTAGTAAAGAAGAAAAATCAAAAAGTAGCAATGAATACAGTTGAATCAATGAAATAAATCAGCAATACTGCTGGTTCTAATAAGGGAAAAACCAAAGAGAGAATTTTGTTTCAAAGTATGTCTTAGACAGTTTTAGCAGCACAGACATGATTTAAAGACATGCTGTTTAAACAGTTTGCTAGAAAAATCAACAGTTGTCTCCTATCTGAAAATCTCTTAATTGTAAGTTCTATTTTTGGTTTGTTTCTAGGTAGTAAGCGCTCCCAAGGGTTTCAAAAGTTCCATCCCATATATAAGATGGTTTTGGATTTAATTCTGGCCTCTCAAAATGATAAAACTGTAGAATCACAGTGCTAAGAAGCATCTGATCTAAAAATCCGCCTAGTGCTTTAAGTCCACAAACAGCACCCTGGTAAGCAGCTGCTCTTACTGATGATTGAAAACTAAGCATTAAAAATGAAGTATGAAGAATAAGAAATGTAAGACTCAATAGGAGTGATCGTCCACGTACGACCCAGCACATTCTCTGAGCTCCTCTTCTTCTCTTGCTAAGTCAGCAGTACCACCATCGGAGCTCACAGGACAGTGCTGTATGTCAGAGGGACCTCTAGCATCCGGAATTTCACATGCCAATAAAAGTCCCTAACAAATCAAAGGTTAGGCCCAGCAGAAGTTGACAGTTTTTCACTTTACTAAGTAAAGACACTTTTTAAAAAGCAATTAACATGTTATTACCGTAATTTCATGTACAAACAAATAAACCTTCCACACCTGAAAATCGAAAAAGACAAACTCAGGAGGGAAAAAGGAATAACTCATGTAAGAGGAATGCTTTTAGCTCACTTTGGGAAAAGCTAATTACATTATTTGGGAGATGGGTAACAGATGAAAGGGGTGACCAGACCGCAATCAATTTTATCTCAGACCATCGTTGGTCCAAAGACCTGAATTTGGGAACCACTGCTGTGTGTTTTAAACAACTAGCATTTGCACTGTGTTCTTTGGTTCACAAAAATATTGCACAGATATTTCATTTAACGCAAAGAAAAAAACTGCCCAGAGAAGATGATACTGTCTTTTTAATCTAAAACATTTTAAGCTTAGCCCAATGCCTGGAAAATGACAGAGCCAAACCTCCAATCAGAATCTCTGGCCCCAGATATCAAGGTGTTTACACCACTTAAACCACTATCCCCTTCTGACCACCAACGGAGCCCACTCAATCAGCTCTGGGCACACACACTAATGATGCTCTTTCATGCCTGTCCAAGCACCAAACAATTTACCAGAGCCATCACCAACACAGACTGCAGTTTCAGAATGGCAATTGCAGCACTGAGTGGCTGTATTACTTGGGAACACTAGTTACCTCTCAGTGCCTCCATTTTCATTCATCAGTGGGGAATAATAGTACCTTATACTTCACAGGGCTGTTTTGTGGATACATGAGACAAACTGTACACAAGTTTAGCACAGTGCTGGGCATACAGTAAATGAGGAAAGAATTTTACCACAACTGTTTATGTTGTTAGAGTCCAGTTTCTCTCAAAGGCAACAGTGATGAATCTAAAAATTACAGTTTCCTGTGATTTTCACTTGGGCATATAATACAAACACTTCTAACATTCTCAAGACTATCTGGAATTTTAATTTAGTTCTTTCAAATTCAATTTTAAAAACTGGGATTAAGAAGATAATGTATGAGAAAAATCAGACTTCTGCCATATCATACAACTGCTCACAAGAGGTGAAGGCTGTGAGATTCCAGATTAAATAGGGGCAAATGGAATTCCTGCTACCTGCATATAACACTAACTTCCATTCAAAGCATAGATACCCTGCAACCATTCTCTGAGTCATCTCTACTACTAAATTGACCAGATTCAAAGTCCTGTAAATCAGCCACACTTAAATGAAGTGAAAACTGTAAAACATCCTAACTACAGTTAAGGGTGGAAAGGGAGGGAGAGACTATTTTAATAATAGTCTGTCTTCACATTCCTATCCTTTGTGCTAACTAGCAATTGGGTTCTACAGCTGAAGTAGTAAACTTTAAGAGCTTGGCTGTTAAAATAAGACCAAATGTTACATGTCTGAAAAAAATACAGGTCTGTTAATTTTCAAAATGAGAATAATCTACACACTGCATATCTGCGAAGACAGCCACAAATACTAAAAACCCTGCAAGTTAGGATGCCACATAGGAATATCTTTTATCACCATCTGCAATCTTCCTGGTGATTTTAGTAAGAATCAACGATCTCAGATTGCTGGGAACAAAAAACGAAGGAAGAAGAGAAATATTAGTATGTACACACACACACACACACACACACACACACACACACACACACTTTTTTTTTTTTTTGTTTTTTTTTAGGCAGAGTCTTGCTCTGTTGCTAGGCTGAAGTGCAGTGGCACAATCTCGACTCACTGCAACCTCCACCTCCCAGGTTCAAGCCATTCTCCTGCCTCGGCCTCCCGAATAGCTGGGACTACAGGCATGTACCACCACGCCCTGCTAAGTTTGGTATTTTTAGTAGAGACAGGGTTTTTACCATGTTGGCCAGGATGGTCTCAATCTCTTGACCTCATGATCCATTTGCCTCGGCCTCCCAAAGTGCTGGGATTACAGGTGTGAGCCATGGCACCCAGCCAATATGTCCCTCTTGATTTTAAGATGAAGGGGAGGCAGGGTTTTGGGAGGAGGAGGATGTGTACGTGTGTGTGAATGCGTGTGCCTGTGTGCATTGGTGATGAGGGTAGAGGTGAGGGGGAAGAAGAAAAAAGACAATACCCTCGTAACTCTGGCTCATTTTCAGCCTTACACCCAATTCTGACTCCCTTACAAGCACATTCCTGGGGTGTACACAGTGTAGAACAGAAGCTAGTGGGGTCTCTGGAGAGCAGTGTGCTCATAGCCACTCCTAACCTCACCGTGCCCCCTTCTCCAGAGCTGGAATGTGTTTCTCCTAACATGCAAAATATACCTACTGGGCTAGAAGCAGGCAGAGAAAGGGGTAGGGATAATTGCCCAAAATGTCACAGTAGTGGCAAGAATAGCGGAGTTTTCAATAATTTGGATTTTCAGGCAGCCACTGCTGGAGGGCCTCTTACTTTTTTCCTGGACATACAGGTAGCCTTCCGCTGTAAACTGACTTGCTCGTTTGTGGTCCTTGGGATTCTGCCTGATTTTGTTCATAAGCTCTTCCACTTCTGACCTTGTGCCTTCAAATCGATTCCGTGTCTGAAATGGATTAAAAAACACACATAAATGGTAAGTTCTCATATGACTTTTCTCATGCACATTTTTAAGTCTCTGGATAACTGTAATTACATTTTTTAATGCTAAGTAGCTTTTTAATAAATTTCTCAAAATATCCCCATTCTTTCCAGTGTGCCTCCTTATTGAGATTCACGTTCAAATTAAAAAAAAAAAAAAAAATAGTGGTAAAATAGCTACTAGAGGAGTTCAAGCCAAGGTTACTAGAGGTTAGTTACTTCAGAAGCTTTCTAACATCATGAATAACTTTATCATACAAAGTAACAAATTCCTTCCTTCAGGTCTCACACTATTATTAAATTGTAGGTTTAAAAAATAAATAGGTTTTAATATATCTCCCTGAGAAGTATTTCCTTTGCCATAACCAATCTGACTCAATCAATCTGATTTGTTATCGTTACATTAGCAATCTATAAATACCCAGAATCTGAAAAAGTTTAACTCTTCTTTGCAAACTAATAAATACAAGTGTCAGTTTTTCCAGGTCATGGTAATTGCACTTGAAAATGGCATGTCTTCTCTGAGGAAGGAAGCGGGGAAAATCTCACCCACATAAATAATGTCTTTGATATCTGAGGAGACAAATCACATTTCTGAAACCCAGGAGACTTGGTGTGCCAATATCTGTCAAACAGCTATGGTGAAAACGTCTGTGCAAGGCGAAGTGACAGAATTACCACAGCAATTGTGATGAGTCGGCACTACCACGTTCCTGGACATGTCTTTCATCCAGGCTCAAAAATAATTGTATTAATACCAAAAAACTGCTGATGCAAAACTGTGGAGGAACTGAGATAGAAAATTATTATTGAAATTTCTCCTCTTTCCTCCCTACAATAAAAGGGGTTACCCAAGGGTCCTACAAGTAGGAAAATGGGAGAATGGCGTTTTTTGTTTCTTTGTTTTTTGGTTTTTTTTTTGTAGAGGGATGGAGAGTCTGATAAATGTGATACATGTAGACTGTAAAAGGGAAAACCTGTCTGCAGAGGTTTTTTTTAAAAAAAAACACAAAATAAGAGCTACCAGAAAAAATCAGTTTATGTCCTTTAAGAAAGTATAAGCCTGCAAAGAAAGTAGAACTCCGTTGTTGACGGCTAGTTTCCTCTCTCCTTCCATTTTTCCAGGTTTTCTTATCCCCCTTTTTTTTTTTTTTTCTTAAAGACAGGGTCTCGGCCAGGTGTGCTGACTCACACCTGTAATTCCAGCGCTTTGGGAGGCCATGGTGGGCCGATCATCTGAGGTCAGGAGTTCAAGAGCAGCCTGAACAACATGGAGAAATCCCGTTTCTACGAAAAGTACAAAATTAGCCAGGTGTGGTAGCACATGCCTGTAATCCCAGCTACTCAGGAAGCTGAGGCAGGAGAATCTCTTGAACCCAGGAGGCAGAGGTTGCAGTGAGCCGAGATCGTGGTGCAACTGCCCCCCACCCTAGGCAACAAGAGCGAGACTTCTCCTCAGAGAATAAAAAAAAAAAAAAAAAGACAAAGACAGAGTCTCACTCTGTCTCCCAGGCTGGAGTACACTGGCACAATCACAGCCCACTGCAGCCTCAACCTCCTGAACTCAACGTATCCTCTCACCTCAACCTCTAGAGGAACTGAAACTACAAGCACACACTACCATGCTAGGCTAAATATTTTTTTGTAGAGACGGGGTCTCACTATGTTACCCAGGCTGGTCTCAAATTCCTGGGCTCAAGCAATCCACCCACTTCAGCCTCCCACACTGCTGGGATTAGGAGTGTGAGCACCATGCCCGGCCCTTATCCCATCTTTGTACTAATTTCACCCTGATTTTACTGCCCCTCCTTTGCCATTTTGCTGAGACTCCTTCCAACCCTCACTTCTCCTCATGTGTGTATAACATATACACACATATGCATATATGTGCATGCCATCCACGTATGGATGCCATCACATGTGTGAGCAGGCACACACACTTCTTTTTAAGCCAATAATCTGATTATTTATGCTCATGTTCAAGTTGCCCTAGATTTGAGCAGCAGGAGTCCCTTCAAGCAGGCTTCTGTCTTTTGACATGATCCCTTAATTCTTCAAGCAGTTCCTTACTTTCAGGCCCAATAAGGTATCCTAGGCTCATTTTATACTCTCCCTGCTCTACTTCTGGAAATAAGCCCTCATTCTTTCTAACAGAGACTATTTAGTATTTGGAAACTAACATCCAGGCACAGCATGCTCACAGTTAAGAAGGTGTCAGTGCTTCTAAGTCTTCTCAGCAGACAGACTTAGGAAATACATGTACATATAGTTGACCCTTAAACAACATAGGCTTGAACTTTGTGGATCTACTTATACATGCATTTTCTTCCCCACCTACACTCCTGAGACAGTAAGACCAACCCCTCCTCTTCTTCCTCAGCCTACTCATTATGAAGACACACAT
The DNA here is from genome assembly GCF_009761245.1 of Sapajus apella. Classification (NCBI taxonomy): domain Eukaryota; kingdom Metazoa; phylum Chordata; class Mammalia; order Primates; family Cebidae; genus Sapajus; species Sapajus apella. Next base: position 5,170,161 of record NW_022437001.1, read on the forward strand.
GAAGGCCTTTATGATGATCCACTTCCACTTCATGAATAATCAGTATTTTTTCTCTTTCTTATGATTTTTGGAATAACATTTTCTTTTCTCTAGCTTACTTCATTGTAAGAACAAAGTATATCATACACAAAACACACAAAACATGTGGTAATCAACTATCTCTATTATGGGTAAGGCTTCTGATCAACAGTGGTGATTAATAGTCAAGTTTTGGGGAAGTCAAAAGTTATATGCAGACACCAATAACCCAGGGGTGCTAACCCCAGCGTTGTTCAAGGGTCGACTGTAAACACACGCACACATGCTAATACAGACACACAATCACTACTTCACTTCTGTATCTATATATATTTAAAAACCCATGACTTCCACCAAGAAATCTAATTCTACCCCAGTTCTTGAGGTTTCTTTCCAGTCTCTCTCCTTCCAAGTTTGTGAATTTCTTCTCAGACAGTAAGAAGCCTGGTTCTCATTCTCAACATGTCTGCTCATGTGCTCACTTAACATCTCTGCTCTGCATAAGCAACCTCCCAAATGCCCCAGCAGCCACCTGACTCATCACCACTTCACCATCCCTGCTGTAGAGGCCTCTATGAGGTCCCCTTCTCCCTCACCACTCAACTTCCTCAGAGTTTTATGTCTGCACTGGGAATAGAAGCCTTCACTTTTTTTTGTTGTTTATTTTTTTGAGATAGAGTCTCACTCTGTTGCTCAGGCTGGAGTACAGTAGCACAATCATGGCTCACTACAGCCTTGACCTCCCAGCTCAAATACGATCCTCCCACCTCAGCCTCCCGAGTACAGGGACTACTCACATGTGCCACCACCTCTAGCAATTTTTCTCTATTTTGTGGGAAGACAGGGTCTCACTATGTTGCCCAGGCTGGTCTTGAATTCCTGGGCTCAAGTGACCCTCCCATCTGAGCCCCAAAGTGCTGGGATTATAGGTGTGAGCCACCATGCCCAGCCACTGTTTTTTAAATGTACCCTTTTTAGGTAAATTACAAATTGAAAAATTTGTATACAAATCAGCAGAAGGGCTAGAACCTTGCAATTTCCAATTACAAGTTCCAAGCACAGATGAAAATATCTTCTAATTACAGTAATGTTAGACTCCAAATGTTACAAAAGATTAACATTTGAGCATTTACATGATTCTTTAATCCTCCCAATAACCTATGAGGTAGGACACTGTGTAATGCTATCCAATGTAGCCAATAAAAGATCATTTCTGCATTGTTCTCTTCACATGCTTTAGTAAATAAACATTTCCAAATAACCAGCTTTAAATTAAGCCTTAGGCCGGGCGCGGTGGCTCAAGCCTGTAAGCCCAGCACTTTGGGAGGCCGAGGCGGGTGGATCACGAGGTCAAGAGATCGAGACCATCCTGGTCAACATGGTGAAACCCCGTCTCTACTAAAAATACAAAAACATTAGCTGGGCATGGTGGTGCATGCCTGTAATCCCAGCTACTCAGGAGGCTGAGGCAGGAGAATTGCCTGAACCCAGGAGGCGGAGGTTGCGGTGAGCCGAGATTGCACCATTGCACTCCAGCCTGGGTAACATGAGTGAAACTCCGTCTCAAAAAAAAAAAAAAATTAAAAATAAATAAATAAATAAATAAATAAAGCCTTAGTATTTTAGTATTTTAAATCTGATTGAAAAGGAAAACATCCCTGAAAAACTTTTTTTCTGATTATAAAAACTAATCCCCCCTTTTTCTGATTATAAAAACTAATCCCCCAGGCACAGTGGCTCATGCCTGTAATACCAGAACTTTTGGAGGCTGAGGCAGGCGGATCACAAGATGTGGAGATCGAGACCATCCTGGCTAACACTGTGAAACCCCATCTCTACTAAAAATTACAAAAAGTTAGCAGGAGGCTGAGGCAGAAGAACCACTTGAACCTGGGAGGCGGAGGTTGCATTGGACCAAGATAGCGCCACTGCACTCCAGCCTGGGCACCAAGAGCAAGACTCTGTCTCAAAAATAAAAACTAATCCGTATCAGTATAAAACAAGGAGACAGACACAAATAGTCCTATTTAGGGGGCGAAAAGAAAAGGGATAAACAAGACTAAAGCCTAAATCCACCTCTCAGAATGACTGCTGTTATATTTTGATGTGATCATGTCTAATCTCTTTTAAAAACACACATACAGTCTGTAGTTTTGGCATTCTACTTTCCTTAGAACACTGCAACAAAAATATTGTGTCCGTATTGTTAAATACATCCTAGCCATTCTTCTCATCTTCTAGGGACTCTTCATGAATCCTAAAATTTTGCACCTTGTATTTCCTTCCAGGAAGAATTCTATTCTAGTCTCTTCTTCCCCACATTCTTTAGTAGTCAAAAAGTTCAAAATTAGTTTCTTAAAATATTCTTTAAATTTGAGGCAATTTTCATTCTTCTGGAAAACCTATTTCCTAAAAGTCATCTTGTACTTTCTTGATTTCCACTTGTTACTCTGGATTATGGAAAATGAAGACTCAATTTCTCAAGAAAAAAAAAAGAACTCTAGCCACTTGTACAAGACAATAGGTATCAGATGGGGAAAAATAGGTTTTCTCTTTTAAATAACTTTTACCTTTTTCTGATTATAAAAGTTTTGCTATTTAACTGAAATACAAAAAAGATGACTGAAATAGTTATGTTATAATGCAGAGGCAGTTAGCATTTGAGTACATTTCCTTAAGCACCTGTATGTAATGCAAAAAATAACACAACTGGGAGTTTTTTCAACAATATGCTGTTTTATATAGCCAGCATTTTCCCCTTATTCTAATAAAACACTGACATCAAGGAAAGAGACAAATGGCCAAGAAATGAGTCAATGACAGTGTCACTGAGGTATAGCAGATGATACAGGATGAGTAACCTGTGTTCCAAAGGTGCTGGTGTTTCTGAAGAGAAAAAATTAGCTGAAAATAAAATTCTGAAGAGCAAAGATGACATCTGGATCAGGCGTTCTCAATACTGAAGGTGAGGCAGAGAGAAACTGTCAGAGGAAGTTACAAGAGTATTTAAGAAACAGCCCAATAAAATCAAGAGAGGAATATTTAGAGAAAAGACTGAGAATATGGGACCATTTTCTGATGACCACATCCTTAAGTGCCATAGAATACAGAAAAGGCTTTTTTTTTTTTTCTCCAATAAACTGTCATTTCTCCATTTCTCTATGGAAGACAGGTACTGTTGTCAACTGCGTAAGTTCTTAACATATTAAGAATTCTAGGCCAGGCCAGGTGGCTCATGCCTGTAATCCCAGCACTTTGGAAGGCTGAGGCGGGCAGATCACCAGGTCAGGAATTCAAGACCAGACTGGCCAGCAAGGTGAAACCCCGTCTCTACTAAAAAAATACAAAAATTAGCTGGCATGGTGGCCCATGCCTGTAATCCCAGCTACTTGGGAGGCTGAGATAGGAGAATTGCTTGAACCGGGACCTGGGAGGCGGAGGTTGCAGTGAGCTCAGATCATGCCAGTGCACTCCAGCCTAGGCTACAGAGCAAGATTCCATCTCAAAAGAAAAAAAAGAATTCTAACCAGGTCATTTTGTGAAACATTGAAACATTTCAACTGATAGCTTATCTTCAGGTTTTGTTCATAAGATTTCAAAATTGAATATTGCTCATTCCCATCTAAATATTTCATGCCTCTGAAGATTTTTGGTTTATATAAGGTAAACAGACCCTCCCTTCCCTACAGGTGTGTTATATACATACTTCCACAAATAAAGAATCTGTGCAAGTGGTTTCACTGAACATCCCAGGAGACTGACGTTTCCCCACAGCTCACCCCAGAGCCTGAGGCAGAGAGAGCTGGCTTCAAGGGCATCAGCCTATGCAGTCCACAGGGCCCTGTGCTCAGAAGAGCTTCTGCTTGGTTTAATGATCAAACGCCTCTGTCCTGAAACTCTTCATTATCTCTAAATAAGGGGCACTATTTTCTTCACTTCACATTGGTTCTAGAAATTGTATAAACAATGCTGCCTGAAGGTTCTCATTCTGGCCAGCACTGCACTGGACAGATGAGGTCCAGACAGAAAAGGTGAAGAGGGTGAAAAATGAATTATAATCTCAAGCAGGGGTCCCCAACCCCCAGGCTGCTGACCAGTACTGGTCCATGGCCTGTTAGGAACTGGGCCATACAGGAGGCGGTAAGCGACTGGTGAGCATCACCAACTGAGCACCACCTTCTGTCAGATCAGCCGTGGCATTAGATTCTCGTAGGAGCACGAACCCTATTGTGAACTGAGCATGCAAAGAATCTAGATCATATCCTCCTTATGAGAATCTAATGCCTGATGACCTGAGGTGGAATTAGTTTCATCCCAGAACCACCCCCCGGCCTCCCTCAACCCCCACTGTGTCCATGGAAAAATTGTCTTCCTTGAAACCAATCCCTGGTGCCAAAAAGGTTGGGGACCACTGATGTAAACTATCTATTGTTCTTTTGCATACTTATATTCTGCTACCTGCAAAAGTATTCTGAAAAATCTCAACCTCGGCCAAGCATGGTGGCTCACTCCCCTAATGCCAGGATCTTGGGAGGCTGAGGAAGGAGGATCACTTTAGCCCTGGAGTTTGAGAGCAGCCTGGGCAACACAGTGAGATGCCATCTCTACCAAAAACACATAAATAACTGGGTGTGCTGGCATGCACCTGTAGTCCCAACTATTCAGGAGGCTGAGGCAGGAAGATTACTTGAGCCCAGGAGGTTGAGGCTGCAGTGAGCCATGGTTACGTCACTGCATTCCAGCCTCAGTGACAGAGTGAGACCCTGTCTCAAAAAAACAAAAAAACCTCAACATCATTAGACTCAATATTCTACTATTTGCAGGGACAATTTTGGGGTGACTACAATGAATCCATATATACCCATTTTACATTTTTAAGTTTTGTCACTTTATAGTTATACCAAACATTTTATAGCTGTTTTCACAAATTGTGAGACCACAGAAGCAAAAAATAGAAAGAATCTACTCCAGGACTCTATCACTAGCCCAGCTGAATGTTCGAACAATCCTCAAATCGAAGTTGACACATATATTATAAAAACAAGAAGTTTTTATCATGTACATTCCCAAGTATAGGGAACGGTACATTTAAAAAAAAAAGTTGGAAAGAAAATCTACAAAAAAGGTATTCACTCTCAACTTCTAATTGTGAAAGAAATGAAGAGCAGGCAGTAACCACACCTTCCCATCCATCTACCTGTCTTTCAGTATGTGCTGTGAGTCTGTCACAAAGACATCTCACTACATTTCTAATGAGACCTCAAATTACACTCACCACGCCCTGACCAGCTTGTCAATGAGAATGCTTCCAGGATCAACTGATGTTGAAAGGAAAAACATCCACCACCTGATCATACAGTATACTGCTTAATAACATTCTCCTAAATCTCTTTATTCAAGACCTGGCAGAAAGCATACATTTTCCAAAGGAAAAAAAAAATCAAGACCAATAGCAACTGTGAACACCAGTGCATTAGTAAATATGCATAAAATGTAGGAAAGAAATTCCATTCCAATGATAAGCCTATTTGGGAACAAAAATCAAGATGCCCAGTTAAAGGAAAAGAAATGTAGTACATTATATATTCAATGCCTTAAATATAAAGTGGAGTGCTCTTTTGTCTGTTGCAGACATAGCTGATTTAGAGTTAACATAAAAAAAGCTTATCCTTAGAACTGACCCAGAAACTGCAGGAAAAGCCGCCAGGTGGCAGAATTTCCCAAGCCTCAACCAATTGAAGAGCAGTTTGTCACACTAAGAGTTGACCAGCAGGTGGCAGCATACCCCCAGTTTCTCAGTACCAACAGATCAGCGTTGTCTTCATTTAAGGCTTTTCATGTAACAAAAAAAAATGAAAAATACACTTTTAAAACATATTTTTATAAAGAAAGCTTTCATTTCCTTACATTCTGAATGTTGATCTGTAGTTCCATTTTGTAGTGATTGAAGTCTTTGGCAAGTTCATGGCCCTGATGATAGAAGGTAAACATCCCCTGAAAAAATGACAGCATCTAAGACACAGGAAGAAAAGCGATATTAGCACAAAAAAATTCAGAATAAAAAGAATCATATAAACAACCAAGTTTTCCTGCCCTTCCCCCGCCACCACCACCATCATCTCACTGTGATTCCACTGAAATAAAGTAATTAAAGGGAAATCACTAACATTCAAGTAAACCCCAGTACCTATTATCGATTAACTGGTCTTTATAGAAAAGGATGCTTTTTTCCCTTAAATGTACAGGCTTTAGATAACTTGTATGGCATGCTCTATAGGAAAAATTGAACTGTAAAGTCAATTTGTCCTCTTTAGTCAGGAGAATCCCAATATTCATTTGTAACTGAAATCTTATCACTATAGGTTGATAAATCTTTAAGCAAGTAAAATCACAGAATCAGAAAGCTCCAGGCTCTCCCCAGCCACATCCAGCAGAGTGCAACCCCTCTGTTTTGTTGACAAGGATATTCTGTGACTTGCCAGGGGCAGCCGCAAACCCCTAATGAAACCTTTAGTTGTCTACCAACACCCAACCTGTCCCTGAATTACAGGGCTACTGCCTCTGCTCCACATGCAAATAAATAAAAGTGAAGAGAAGTGATCTGGGGAGTGAGTTAAGGAAATCCTGAGATTCACTTTCTTCCTAATGCCACGCCATGGGTGGTTAAGAATCTGGGGCTCTGACACCAAATGCCCAGCAGGCTCCATTCCCAACATCAGCCAGGACTTGTTAAGGGACTGTGGGCAAATTACTCAGCCTTCTCTACTTCTACGTCCTAATCTCCTCGTTGAGTTATAGCGTGGAATAATGAGTTCGATACAACACGTAGAACAATGACTTGAACAGCCAATGGGCATTATAAATGCCCAATAAAGGCAGGCCATTGTTGTCATTTCACATAAAAAGAAAACTTTGAGGAAGTTTACTTTTTCTCTAATTGTTTAGGTTAATGACTATCGCTCCACCTAAAGCACAGCTCCACAAATGATTTTTAATCATTACTTGGTTATTCTTGTTCTATAAACCATACATACAATGGGTAAACTGTATAGTGTGTGAATGTTATTTTAATAAAGCTGTTTAAGAAAAAAAAGGATTCAAGTCAATATTAAAAAATGAATCTTGAGAATCATTAATTCCAGTGTTTTTTTTTTGCTGAAATCCACATGAACTATCCTTTACATTTTAAGATACATATATATTCATGTGCACGTATCTTCATATCTAAACAACTGAAGCTATTAGAAAACACCTGTATAATCACAAACAGAAATCATGTGTTTCAAACATAATGAAAAGGAAATGCTAGAGGAACTCACAAAATTGTCTCCAATGTTCCATATCCTGCTTCTCAGCTTAGATTGCCATAAGCATCGTGGGTTGTGTTCCAAGTCATACTACAATTGTTTAAAGTACCCAAGTTTGAACTGGTATAAGCAACCCATGTTCACTCATTCTAACATAAATTCTTTCAGGAAAATTTTTAAAAAGAGTTACAGACTAAAGTGACAGAAATTACACCTGGTTGCCTTCCTTGAGATCACATAGCAATGGGAATATTACATGTTGCTATGCAAATACAGCTGAGAAACTGATTTAGAGGCAGTTCCGTGACTTCATGGGATCTGTTTGCCCTTTTCAATATCTTTCCTTCATATGTATGCACTATAGCCTCTGAAAACTCTAAAACATAAATTAGATCTAGGAAGTAAAATATTTCTCTTGTATTGCAAAAATCGACCAGAAAACAACTTGGCAGTAATACTCACAGGTTCCACAAACTCAAACTTCTTTCTTTCTTGAATTTCCTGCAGCTTACACACATATTCGAGAGAGAGTTCATAGAAGTGTTGCCGGTTTTGCTCAACTTGGATATCTGCCTACGTTAAAATCACAGAGGTGAATCAAACTGGAGATGGTGAAAAGTGAAACTCTGCATCAGAGGTCACCACACTGTGGTCCTGGGCCAAAATGCACTGTGTTGCCTGATTTTGTAAATAAAGTTGTATGGCAACACAGGCATGACCATTTATTTACGTATAGTCTGCAGCTACTTTCCTGCTGCAACAGCAGAATTGAGCAGGTGCAACAGAAACTTTGTTCCACAAAAGTCTAAAATATTTACAATCAGATTCTTTTGCAGAAAAAGTTTGTGACTCCCACTCTGCATGCTGAAGTCGACCCCCAAGAACTAATGATCAAAGAGGCTTCCGTTTGTGAAAAACTCACCCCAACCATTACCAATGCCCCTAGGCTGAAACACATGCAATCACAATCAACAAACGTTTCTATGAACAAATTCTCTACGAATAAAGCCTGCCTGAGAAAGGAAAATCCCAGCACCTCAGAGCTAAGGGAGTGATGGCAGCAGGTGACGAAGAGCCAGCCATGGCAGCATCTCAAGAACCTGGCTCTCAAGGCGGCCCAGGGCTGGACGCCTATCTGCGGCCCTCACAACGTCTGGGCCCCTGGGAGGGAAGGGGGCACCAGCGGGTCAGGAGGCTATTCCAAAAAAAGCTTCCGGCTTAGCCTGTCTAACTAGAAAGGAACTAGGAGAAGAGCATGGCTCCACAGAGAATAACGGAGAGAGAACTCACGTCCTAGAAACCATTCTTACTAGGTATCATGTGATATTTTTCCTAACTTAGCTAATTTTACTCTTGAAAATATTTATCTGGGCATTTCTCCAGAGAGGATACACAAAAGGCCAATCAGCACATGAAAAAGACACTCAACATCGCTCATGATTAGGATGCAAATCAAACTCACAACGAGATACCGCCTCACACCCACTAGGATGGCTACTATCCAAAAAGAAAAGAAACAGTGTTGGTGAGGGGGTCAAGAAACAGGAACCCTTGTGCATCATTAGTGGGAAGGCAAGATGGTACAAGCACTGTGAAAAACAGTGCTTTCCGTAAAATAATATTGAAATGTAATGTGTTGCTAAGCTAAAATGAAAATTTCCACCTAACACTCCTCAAAATCATATTTTTGTGCCTCCATTAACCAGAATTCAATCATTCAGCCGCCAGCAGTCAACAGGCCCAACTCCCAACAAAAAATTAAAATTATTTTTTTCCTCAAATTAAAAATAGTATCATCACATGACCCAGCAATTCTACAACTGGGCATACACCCAAAAGAACTGAAAGCAGAGACTGGAACAGATATGTGTACGCCCCTGTTCATAGCGGCAGGGGAGGGAAGAGACCCAAATGCCCACTGATCAATGAATGAATGGGTCAATAAAATGTGGCAGATCCATACATGTAACAAAATATTATTCAGCCTTAGACAGAAGGAAATTCTGACACATGCTGCAACATGGAGGAACCTTGAGGACATCAGGCTAAATGAAATAAACCAGTCACAAAAGGACAAATACTGTGTGATCCCACTCATATGAGACACCTAGAGTAGTCAAATTCACAGAAACTGAAAGCAGTTTCCGTTTTGGCGGCCAGGGGCTGCAGCGGGGGAGAATGTTGAGTTATGGTTAACTGGTACAGAACTGCAGTCTGGGATGATTACGGAAAACGGCCTGGAGAGGGATGGTGGTGGTGGTTGCAAAACAGTGTGAATGTACTTAATACCACTGAGCCATAGACTTTTAAATAAAGTCACACATTTTATTCATATATTTTATAACCAAAAATGTAGTTTTAGAAAATTATTTAATACTTTTCAAACAACACATTTCAAAATGTAATAAAAAGCATCTCAGCATCAAATACTTTAAAGTAACATTTATTACCAAGCTACAATGAGAATTCCTACCTAACACTCCTCCAAATCATATTTTTGTGCTTCCAATAATCAGAGTTTGAGAGTTCAGCCATCAGCAGTTAGTTGGCACATCTTCCAGCAGAAACACTGTAATTTTGTTGAGTATTTAATAAAATAAAGACATAAGAAGGGTGGTTTCTTCATTTGTTTTTACTAGAAAGGCCCTTTAAGAAATTTATACTAGCATCAGATTTATCAGGTTGATTTTACCTTTCAGCAAATTCTCCTGGTTGTTCTTACTACTGTAATTACCCTTGCATTGCCAGTCAACCTTAATCATCACTTCCATAACGTTCTGAAAATCCAGAACTGTTGTGCCACGTGCTTTGTGATTAAATCACCAGAATCCCTGGGATCACTGACAGTGATGGCAGCAGCCAGTCTGGAGCAGCCACTGCGTTGACACCAGCTGCAGAGGGGAAAGGGCGGCCAGGGCTGTGAGCTCCACAGAGCCCACAAGGGCCAGAAACAGGCAGGAGCCCCAACTTCTACAGAGTTATCAGGACAGGAGCCCCATGCTCCCTGGCGCAGCTGTAGCCATGCGGCCGCAGTTCTAGACCAGGGCAACCATGCATTCTTGGGGGCCTGGGAAGGCCCACTGCCCCCCCCCCCAACCTCCGCAGGCTCAGAAGTGCCTAGCCTTTCCCTGCTCCCAGTGCCTGATCTGGTGCGGAGCAAAGTTCTAGCCCAGCCGAGGTACTGTTGCAACCCAGCCTGGTATGTGCATACTCAGGGTGGTTCCAGCAACCCTGTACCCTCCACCTCCAGCTCGGCCCCCTCTTCACTTCAGGTGACAACAAGCACAAGAGGGAGGCCGGAGGCCGGAGGGCAGCTCCGCAGGGGGCCTGCAGATGCCTCTTGCGCAAACACCTTGGGCGCCATGGATGACATGGTGACAACTGCAGGGGACAGGTTCCTAGGTGGGAAAGGACAGGTCCCTGGTGAAGCCCTAACTTCAAGCCAGGGACAGCCTAAAGCCTGGGAACCGCTGGGGTGCCAGTTCTGGGTGGAGTCTGCAGCCAGGGATCACAACTTATGGTGCTTTTTCCAGGCCCACCCATTGCTGCTCATGGGCCAATCAGCACAAACTTCCTCCCTCTGGAGCCCATAAAAACCCTGGACTCAGCCAGACTCAGAAAGAGGTGGGGTGGGTCAGGCAGGTGGCTCACACCTGTAATCCCAGCACTTTGGAAGGCCGAGGTGGGCAGATCACAAGGTCAGGAGATGGAGACCATCCTTGCCAACATGGTGAAAACCTGTATCTGCTAAAAAATACAAAAATTAGCCAGGTGTGGTGGCGCATGCCTGTAGTCCCAGCTACTCAGGAGGCTGAGACAGGAGAATCGCTTAAACCCAGGAGGCAGAGGCTACAGCGAGCCAAAATCACACCACCGCACTCCAGCCTGGGTGACAGACAAGACTGTCAAAAAGACAGAAAGACAAACAGAAAGACAGAAAAGAAAGGAAAAGACAAGACAAGCAGACTACCAGCTGCTAGAAGGAGCAATGCCCTCAGGATCTCCTCCACTAGTTGGGACCACCTGCCTGTGGAAAGGAGCTACCCACTATGGGTCTCCTCTCCACTAAGAACTGGGCACTCACTGTGACAACCTGCCTGCAGAAGAGAGTTACTCACTTCAGGTCTCCTGAGAACTGTTCTGTTGCTCAATGAAGTTCCCCTCCACCTTGCTCACCATCCAGTTGTCTGCATACCTCATTCCTCCTGGATGCCAGACCAGAGCTTGGGACCCACAGAATGGCCAGACTGAAAGAGCTGTAACACCAACAGAGGTGAACCTGCCCCCCTCCACTCACCACATTGTAGGTGATGAAAAGGAGTGAAGAGTTACAGCCCTTCAGGGAGCCCAGACCTAGGCATCTCCTAGGCCAAGGCTGTGACACCCTCTTTGGGGTTCTGCAGTTCCTGGTGTCTCCAGTTTCCAGGCGCCACCGTGTTCCCCGTTGCCCATAATGGAAGCCACGTGCAGTAGCCCTGGTCGAGCTGCAGCCTTGCACGGAGCCAGTGCCTGTGCCTGGAGCTGCCTGCCCCACGACAGTTGGCATGCCTGCCTATGCACAGCGGCTGGACCCTGCAGTCACTCAAGCCCCTCACCACTCCATTACTGGCTCACTCTTGGCGGGCATGAGATCCGGGCCAGTAGCACAAGCCAAGTGCAGCCTGCCAGGCAGAGTGGGCAGAAAAAGCCCAGCAGGCCTGAGTAAACTCAGGCAAAGGCATCATAAGCCACAGAGGTTACTGGCTGGAAAAATGACATCCTAACAATCCCGTAACAACAGCTCTCACTTACCAGAATGCCCCTAGTTACAACCTGGACGTTCACGGCATGGTTGTATTCTTATTCCTTTAGCCTGACCAAATCTAAAAGGCAGTCACTATACTTTTTACTACTCCAAGCAAAAGTCACTAATTTCTAACAAATACACAATTTTAATTTGATCATCATCTATTTGTAGCCATTCCTGCTGTAAATATATATAAGAAAGTAGACAAGTCTCATACAAAGTTATTCAGGGAATCTGCTTCTCAAGTAGATTATTGTTATACTGAAATATTATCATTTGGCTACTTGGGAAGAAAAAGTAGACTTCAGAAATCAACAGAAGTGGAATTTTCTCAAACAACCAATACTTGCTACAGCACAACTATTAAGTAGAATGCAGGGGTGTGGAGGGAGGGAGAAGCTATCTTGCCCAATAAACATAGAGCAGCAAGTCCTCAGAGAACTGCCAAAATAGCCAGCATGGTGTATGCCACAATTTTCTCCTGTTATTTTCATTTGAAACAAGAGGAGAGAATGAATTATGTACGTTTCTAAGCCTTTGTTCAGTGTCAGTCTCTGCAACTTTTATTAGTCTCTTGGGCATCTCAACTCAATTCACTGAAGATTAGCACTACATTAACCACTGCCAAAAGTTAACGAATATCCAAACCTAGCATTTTCCCCTTTAAAAATCATCCCCCTGAGGCGGAGTGCGGTGGGTCACGCCTGTAATCCCAGCACTTTGGGAGGCCGAGGCGGATGGATCATGAGATGAGGTCAGGAGATCAAGACCATCCTGGCTAACATGGTGAAACCCCATCTCTACTAAAAATCCAAAAAAATTAGCCAGGCGTGGTGGCATATGCCTGTAGTAACAGCTACTTGGGAGGCTGAGGCAGGAGAATCGCTTGAACCTGGGAGCCGGAGGTTGCAGTAAGCCGAGATCGTGCACTGCACTCCAGCCTGGGTGACAGAGCGAGACTCCGACTCAAAAATCATCCCCCATTTTAAGGTCTTCACACTTAAACTAGAAGGCTGTTTGAAGTGAGAGCATGTACGTTTGAAAAGACCAAACAGAGCAAGATTAAAAAGTGTATATAATTTAAATGAAACAAGTTACTCATCTTTAGGATCTCTTCATGTTTCTGGAGGTTAATTATCTTTGGGACTGAAAAACTGCTGGAGCCCCAGCTTACTTTGCAAGCATCTCCACACTTGTTCATTCAATAGATAAGTACCTACTCCCCGACAGGTACTGTTCTAGGCACTGAAGATAGAGCACTGAATAAGACAATGTTGTTGCCTTCAAGTAGCTTACATTCTAGTGGAAGAAGCTACGTAACAAATGCACAGTGTGTCAAACGGTTATAAGAACATGAAAAAATATAGACAAAGCAGAGTCAAGGGGACATTCTCAATAAGGAGGTCAGGAAAAAACTTTTAATAAACTGACCTCTGAGTGGAGAGTATTTGAAAGAGTATTTGAAGGGATGAGGCACATGGATCCATGCTGAAATTACACCAGGCAGGAGGAAAACAAATGCAATGGCCCTGAGCATGGACTCTGCTGACCTCAGGTGGGTTGGGTGAAGAACATACAGGATTTGTGGGCACTGTGCACTCTGGGGAAGCCATTAGGAGGGTTTGGAGAAGAGGGAGTCATGAGAAGTGGGCACACTCTGATTATATTGTGGAACTAAAGATGACATAACCGACGGACTAGACGTGGGATGTACGAGAAAGGGCCACGGTGATTCCAAAGATTTTGCCAAAGCAACATTTAAAATGAGATACCTAATGAGAAAGTGAAGTCATTTGGAAATTTACTTGGGGAATGAAATTCTTCTTTAGGATACCTGAAAACAGAGGTGAGAGCGAACAGAGGTAAGGAACTGCCAGCACAAAGGGGCCTGTAAAAGCTGCGGCTGTCATCTCACGATCGACAGGGCAGGAGATGAAGGAGCACAGGCTAACAAGCAACAAGGAAAGAACAGAGCCGTGCCCAAAGTACTGCAGTGAGGAAGAAGTGGTATAAAAGCTCGTTTCCCTATGACGAACTGTCAAGCGCCATCCAAATGTCAGTCAAAGGTATTAGAGAGACAAAAGAAAAGTCACATGTGATCATGTCGAACCAACCACACATACACAGTGTGTAACTAAATTTAAATATAATCCAAGTTTACACTAGACTTAATATTGTGTAATTTTGATAATACTTCAATAAGTGTTTATGACAGTAGTACATAATGACCAGATTCCATATGTGGTAAAAAAACAATCAAAGGGAAAAAAATACAATTTTGTGGGATGAGACAAAACCCTAATGATGGCAAACAGCATTATTTTTAATAAAATCACTATGTTTCGAATTGTAAACAACTGAGTTTCCATCCAAGTATGTGAGTGAGAGAAACAAATGGCAGGGAATTTAGAAATAAAGAAAAAATGAAAAATAAAATATAAATTCTTTTCTGCTTACATATGGCTGCCTCCAAAATAAATGAGTCTATTAATACAAGCAAAACAGATGATCTCTTTCCAACAAAGCTGAACCTCCTGAATCCTCAGCATCAAATAAGATTAATGCTGCCTTCACATAAAAGCATAGTGGTATATGAGCTTATTAAGTTCAATTCATTTCTTCAGGAACTCCTGAAAGCCAATTAATTGATCGATTCCTGCAAATAATATATCTGTTCTTCACTAATGCTGGTTTAACGTTATGTTACTGTAAAAAAATCCTCAGAAACAAAACTTTTACTATTATAAATCCACTTCGTTAGTCACTATAAGATGTATTTATTATTTTGTCTTGCTTCACAGGACTTTTTTTTTAATTTATGGTAATACCTGTTCATTTTTTGTTATCTCTATATAATGCCAGATGAAAAGTTATCTAAAGCACATTTTTAAGACATGTATTGCTTATTAAATTTTGAAAGCAAAAATAAAAAATACCTCTTGTAAATGTGAGTCTTTCTTTTTTGCTGATAAATTCAAATGTTTATCAATTAGACTATAATTCTTTTCCGTCTCTTTGTCAAACTTCTTTTTTTCTTCCTACAAATCAAAAAAAAAAAAAAAAAAAAAAGGCTGCTATTATTAAACAGAAACAAAAGGATACACATAGTTAATCCACTGGGGAGCCCAAATTATGAAAAATATCTGAAAATAAAACAGAGTACCACTCTGAATGTGATGAAGCTATCTTTAAAAAAGTATATCTGTACCAAGCCCACTGCTTAATCATCCAGACAGCATTAGGATAGAAGAGACACTTTTTTTTTTTCCTTTAATGGACTTTTTTCCAACTCGATGTTATTTTTCAGTTCTTCATACTTACCAGTGTTAAGAATTAATGCCATGTCACTCACTCCTCAGCAACCAAATGAAACCGAATACATAAGAAAAATAACATAAAGCTTAAAAAAGCAAACTTGCTCCAGATTTTGGCACAGACATGGAATTTGTTTAAAATGGAATAATAGGCCAGCTGTGGTGGCTCACACTTATAATCCCAGCACTTTGTGAGGCCAACATGGGCAGATCACCAGAGGTCAGGAGTTCGAGACCAGCCAGTTATCATGGTGAAATCCCATCTCTACTAAAAAATACAAAAATTATCAGGGTGTGGTGGTGAGGAAATGTGTTCTCTTTCCAGGTCCACAAGGGGGCATAGTTTTAAGGGCAAGAACTTCCCCCTCCCATTTCTCTCCATCTGGGAGATTTAAAGGTTTATGTTTAAATTTTGCAGGCACAGGAAGAAACTAAAAGTCAAACACCCCTGTGGAAGTTCTAAGGAACTCCTTTCATTCGCCAGGGGTCTTAGAGAAGGTGAGCGTTCCTCCCAGGTTAAAAGTCCCCTTCTTTCACACCCCTTTGGACTCCATGTTTGGGTCTCCTTCCACAACACTCCCCTTGTGGAAGCTGTTTTTCTCTATCCTGGATTTTCCCTCTGGAGTCCCCTTCCACACTCTCTCGTGAAAGCCTGCCTTCCCCTCCTAAACTCCACCTCTCTCTCTCTGTTCCCTTCCACTCAGTGTGGAAGCTGCTTTCTTCTCCTGGATTCCACCTTTCTGGATTCTCTCACGCAGTGTGAGAGTTAGCTGTTTCTTTCTTTCTCCCGTTTCTCTTTAAATAAATCACTTTCTACAAACACTTTCGAGTCTACCATTTACTGCACACTGAGCCATGGTCCCCTCTCTCATTCTTGAGAGGGCAGGAGACCAAGAACCTGGAGAAACGTCCTCTCAGGGGAGCTGAGGGCATCCTGAACCCCAATATAACAGTGGCACATGCCTGTAATCCCAGCTACTCAGGAGGCCGAGGCAGGAGAGTCACTTGAACCCTGGAGGCAGAGGTTGCAGTTAGCTAAGATCATACCATTGCACTCCAGACTGGGCCAACAGTGAGACTCTCACAAAATAAATAATTATTTTAAAATAATGGAGTGAGTTTTAATCCAGATTTTCAAAAAATAATATTATATACTCAGTGTCGCAAAGAAAACATCTTGGGAATGATCTTCCCTAATGGTCCAGTATGAATACAGGTTGAGTATTCCTTCTCTGAAATGCTTAGAACCTGAAGTGGTACAGATTTTTTGGTATTTCTGAATTTTGGAATATCTGCGTATACAAAGAGAGGTATCTTGGGAATGGGGCCTAAGTCTAAACATGAAATTCATTTCTGTTTTATATACACCCGTCACACATAGCCTGAAGGCAATTTTATACAATTTTTTTTAGTAATTTTGTACATGAAACGAAGCTTATGTACACAGAACCATCAGAGAGCAAGAGGTCAGGTGTAAAATTTTCCACTTGTGGTGTCATTTCAAATTTTAGGGCATATCAGATTTTAGATTTGGGATGATCAATCTGTATAGCAGTAAGATTCTCTGACCAGAAATGCCATCTACTTGCCCAAACCTTTCCAGTGGTTCTGTAATGCTATTCAGAATATGTATCAATAGGTCAACAGGGCCTAAAGTAATATTGACATACTAGTACTCACCTTTTGTTAACATTACAAACATTACTTAGGCACTGTCTAAAAGTAGGACATACATGCTTTTTTTTTTGTTATAGAAGCTTTTTGAGAAAACAACTACACACATTTATAAACGCAGAGAAGACGGACAGTCTCCCCTAAAGCTGGTTGGCAACCTGGTAGATTTTTAATAAACATTCTTGAGTATCAATGAGAACATACCAGGTCCTCATGCTGTCAAAATGTTTCTATTAATTTCAAATTCTCCCCAACTCTTCACACCTCCTAAAAAAGAACATTCTCTTTCCTAATTTTCCAACTTGTATTTTCCAAAGCAAAACTAATGAACTATTCCAGCCTTTTCTGGTATGATTTGTTTCCTGTTAGGCAAAAAGATTAAACAAAGCATGTTAATTCTCTATTTCTTGTATTTATCTTTTTTCACCACATGGGACCACAAACTGTTCTTCTGGAAACCTAGGACAGTATGTCCTCTGTCAGGTCATCCAAAAACTCTAAGTTAATCCCCCCACTCCCCCACACTGATGGAGGAGGAGAGACTCAGGAATTGAAGTTTCTTCTCTTTTCGACTCCAAGGTTGATGCCCAAGTAGGGGCGCGCACGCGCGCACGCACACACACACACACACACACACACACACACACACACACACACCCTACACCCCCGCCCCGCCCCCCGACAACGCACAACCTAAATTTTCTTACCAAAAAGATCACGGACTTTATGCAGTAGGTTTTTTTTTTAATTTATAACTTTTTTTTAAGTCAAAGATATTGATATTACATGGTTACTCTTTTCTGCTTTTCATTATTATGCTCTTCAACTATTTTAACAACTAATGGAAAATAAACTAAAACAAACATACGCCCATTACCTAAAAATGTCCACTATTTTATAAAGCAGATGTTGCAGAGTGCACAATGAATTAGGTGTCAGAAGACCCAAGCTGCAGTCCTAGCCACTCATCATTCTGTGACTTTGTACCAAGGTCACAGCATCCTCTGAGCATCTGTTTCTCAGATTTAAACAAAAAAGGAATGGAAGTCAAGCCCCTGCATTTGCCCACAAGACTGCTGCAAAGCAAGGTCACATAGTAAGAAACATTTGCTATCGCCACAGACTAGTACTTACCAAGAACATGGAAAACATTTTTACCACCTTATTTGATTTAATCTGAATCATACAAAGGGACCGAGGAAGGGGTGAGTTAAAATAAGCAGTCAAAATACCAAGCACACTCAGCAACAGAGGCTATGAAAATCAACATGCAGGTAAGGTTGGGAATGAAAGAAAAAGGAGACATCAAAGCTTTATGGAGAAAGGATTTAGCCAAGAAGCAACATCACACCCAGCAAGCTTAGAATAGAAATATCTTCGTTCATATATGGTATAGTATTATACTGAATGCTGCTGTGTTTTGTTGTTGAATCTTAAAATGTAGGTAATTTATTTCTTCCTGCATTTGTTCTTAATGTCATTATAGAGTATTATTGTTTCTTTGTGCTCATAAGATTTCTTGTGGCGAAATAATACAAATTTCAAAGGAAACTATTCAAGCAGGATCCAATAAAAAATGGAGCTTTTTTTTTCCCAACACTGCATTACAGAAAAAAAATCTATTTATCAACATAACCCAAAAAGTTCCATCAAGAATCAAGCTAAATACAATGTGAAAATTTTTCTTATAAATCAGACATTACAAAAACTGAAATGAGTGTGGGCCAGGCAGTCATCTAATGAGTGAAACAGGCTGGGACAGAAACGTAATCAGGAGTGGCAGGCAATGAAAACCAGATAGTCCCCGTCTACTCCAGAGAAGAAGGCGGCCATTACTCAGTGCCAGAACATTTTTGCCTTGTGAGAACACAGGCCCTGTATGTTGGCTGTGTCTTCTGATTTCTCTGGAACTGCTGAAAAAGCCAATGATCTTTATGGTGACAACACATATTCTTTTAACTGTAACAACATGATTAAGCCAAGCAAACCTTATCAGTTGAAATATGGTAGAAGTCAGCTTTGTGTTGTAAAACTGCACGTGCAAACCTTTTTTAAAAAGTAGAGCTACTACTTAAAACAGCATTATGGGTCAAAAAAAGACATACATTGTATAAATTGTAGAAGAGAAGAACCTGAGATCCACAATTCAAATGACCAGATCTTATGAATACCATTAGGGGTAAAAACTATATACATTTGTCATTACAAATCACTGGATTAAAAAAAGGAAGAGATGATTCAACCACTGGTGCTGGCATGATTGTTTAACTACTGGGACACAGAAAGAGAACCTCACTTCATATCAAAATTAATTCCAGATGGACTGAAAGAGTCACAAGTAAACACTGAAGCCATGAAAAAGAAAATATTTTCAACAAATCTCAGAACAGAGAAGGATCTTCTAAAGTTTAAAAAAAAAAAAAAAAAAGGAGGAAGCCATAAGAACTTGTAGATATCAAAAAATTCACAATAATCAAGCAAAAGGGCACACAGCAAAGGGGGAAGGATTACAACCAACATGTAAGAAGGTAAGGAAACATTTGTAATGCATAAAATATTCTTCATTAAGCAGGATTTTTGCAAAAAATATATTAATACTTCCACCGAAAAATGGAAAAAACAAAGAATCATAAAATGTTTAAACATAATTGAGAATGGTCCATTTTTCTATAGGGTACTTTTTGCTTTAAAAAAGAATTTTTTTTAAGTTACTAGATGACTTTTTTTGAGCTTTCTATATTTTCCAATTGTTTAGGATAAGGAAATTAAAAAGGCTTATTTTCAAGCTATAAAATTAAATAATGTTTAATGTTGGACTATCCTAGAGAAGAACTTAAATATGACGGGTCCCTGAAGAGCACAGTTTCATTATAACATTAATAAGGGGAAAATGGCTGGGCACAGTGGCTCACACCTGTATTCCCAGTACTTTGGGAGGCCAAGGTGGGTGGATCACAAGGTCAGGAGTTTGAGACCAGCCTGACCAAGATAGTGAAACACCATCTCTACTTAAAATACAAAAATTAGCCAGGTATGGTGGCACACGCCTATAGTCCCAGCTACTTGGGAGGTTGAGGCAGGAGAATCACTTGAACTCGGGAGGCGGAGGCTGCAGTGAGCTAAGATCACATCACTGCACTCCAGCTTGGGCGACAGAGCAAGACTCCTTCTCAAGAATAAATTTAAAAATAAAATAAGCTAAAAATAAAAACTGATTTGTGGCTACGGCTACTGTCCATGCGGAGTCTGTATTCTCCTGTGTCTGTGTGGGTTCTCTCTGGGTATCTATGATTTCCTCCCATATCTCTTAGGTCAGTTCACCGGCATGTCTAAACAGTCCTGTGTAAGTGAGGGCAGGATCATGTCCTGTCCAAGGCTGGGGTCCACTTTGCACTCTGAGCTGCTGGGATGGGCTCTAGACACCTCCGACCTTGAACAAGAATAAATGAGCAAATAAACTTGTTTTTATTAATCTTTCCTAAATGTAGGCATAGTTCACATTTATTTCAATACTTAATATTAAAAGTGTTGTGGTCTTTATTTACAAGTTTGGTGATGTTGAGGTCAGGAGTTTGAGACCAGCCTGACCAACACAGTGAAACCCCATCTCTACTAGAAATACAAATTAACTGGGCGTGGTGGTGCATACCTATAATCTCAACTACTTGGGAGGCTGAGGCACAAGAATCGCTTAAACCTGGGAGGCGGAGGTTGTAGTGAGCCAAGATCACACCATTACATTCCAGCCTGGACGACAATAATGAAACTATGTTCTGTCACACACACTCACACACAGTTTGATGATGTTATTGAGACCAGAAATATGCCATAAAAACTTAACTTTTGGTTGGGTACAGTAGCTCACACCTGTAATCCCAGCACTTTGAGAAGCCAAGGCAAGCAGATCACAAGATCAGGAGTTCAAGACCAGCCTGGCAACACGGTGAAACCCCATCTCTACTAAAATACAAAAAATGAGCTCGGCATGGTGGCAGACACCTGTAATCCCAGCTACTTGGGAGGCTGAGGCAGAAGAATTACTTGAACCCGGGAGGTGGAGGTTGCAGTGAGCCAAGATTGTGCCAGTGCACTCCAGCCTGGGTGACAGAACAAGACTCCACCTCAAAAAAAAGAATAAAAGTTTTGTTTACGTCAGTTGGCCCATGGTAAAACTGGCTTCCTATGTGTTGTGTTGTTTTACTTCGATTCAGTTTCCAAGAACCTACTGATAATGTTAAGTGAGGATTTACTGTGCTTTCTTAGAGAATCCAATTCCTCCCCACCCCACATACGGGAAACAAGATTCATGCTGCATGTGATGTAATCAGCTGGAACCCTTTTTAAAACACAATCTTGTATTTCCAAGCTAACCAGAGTGCTGTGATCCTTGTTCTTATCTGCCCCTGATGTGCCAACATCCCATAGACGAGTTCAAATACCACCTCTTCTATGAAGTCCTCCCTCCCCACTCCAGCAGGCAGAAAGCACACCTTCCCTTAATTCTCACCCAAGTGTCACTCATTCCTACTTGACACTTCATTTGCCCTGTCCTACCCCAACCCACCCCTTTCCTTTAAGCTCCTCTAGCCTCTCTAAAGAGATGAGAATTCAGCTTCCATCCTCACATAATGGAGCACTTTAGTTCATACCCAGGAGGGTGCCTGGTAGACACCTGTCAGAGCACTGGTGAACAGTCAGCACAGGACTGCAGCAGCACCAGCACTGGCAAAGTGTCACCTCGGTTCCTGCACGGTGGTTCCAGAGTCACCAATCCAGTGCCTTAGCACTATTTGTCCATAAGGGTCATAAGCCACATGCTATGGCATGTCACCCCTAAACCTAGTATGCAGAGAATAGAAAAAAACCTGAGAATTTTTTTTTTTTTTTTGACAGAGTCTCACTCTGTCACGAGGCTGCAGTGCAGTGGCACCATCTTGGCTCACTGCAACCTCTACCTCCCAGGTTCAAGCGATTCTTCTCCTGCCTCAGCCTCCCAAGTAGCTGGGACTACAGGCACGCACCACCACACCCAGCTAATTTTTGTATTTTTAGTAGAGACAAGGTTTCAGCATGTTGGTTAGGATGGTCTCGATCTCTTGACCTTGTGATCCACCCACCTTGGCCTCCAAAGTGCTGGGATTACTGGCGTGAGCAACCATGCCTGGCCAAAACCTGAGCAATTCTTGTTTGGCAAGGCGATAGGAAGCAAATCATGAATAGGATAATAAAATTACTCTATGAATACCAGGCCCCAAACTAGACACTTTAAATACATTATCAAACTCACTTAATTTTCACAATAACCTTCTGAGACAAGTGTCATAACGAAATTCTGTTCTCAGACCAGGAAACTGAGACTTAAAGGCCTTAAGTCGCTTGCCCCAAATCACATGGTTAATTAAGGCACCGAAAGAGGATTCAAACTGGGAAGAATTAAGTCTTCCTGAAAGACTTTCCAGTGCTCTACAGATGAGATGGTAGGGCACATCCCAGGGCACCTACGCTTACCCCTATTACAGCACTTTTCACAGTATATTTTTACTGCTTTTTTATTTGACAGTCTCACAAAGAGTTGCTAACTTCTCGAAGGCCGGCCAGTGTTGTAATTCATAGCTGTAACTCAGGGCCTCTAACATCATGCTGCATGATAAGCACCAGTGTGTTTTATTACTGAATGAAAGAAATGTAATTAAACTAAATATTATTTCTGCTCTATCAAACAATGTAATATGAGAAATTATTCAGATAGGTTTATTTTTTACTCATATTTTGTAGTAATTTACAGAATCTTTGAAAGTCTGTTTTTATTTAAAATGTATTCATGAGGCTGGGCACAGTGGCTCAAGCCTGTCATCCCAGAACTTTGGGAGGCTGAGGCAGTAGGATCACTTAAGCCCAGGAGTTCAAGACCAGCCTGGGCAACATAGAGAGACCCTCTCTCCACAACAAAAGTAATTTAAAAATTAGCCAGGCATGGTGGCGTGCACCTGTAGTCCTGGCTACTCAAAAGATCATTTGACCCAGGAGTTCAAGGCTGCATCCCAGTCTGGGCAACAGAATGAAATCCTGTCTTTAAAATATATATATATATATATAGAAGCCTATTACCAGACCTCTGCTCCAAATTTCTTTCCAAGACTATGACTGAGACAGACAGATAGATAGATGATAGACAGATAAGAAAGAAAGAAAGAAAGAAAGAAAGAAAGAAAGAAAGAAAGAAAGAAAGAAAGAAAGAAAGAAAGAAAGAAAGTAAGTTAGATAGATAGATAGATAGATAGTCTGGTAATAGGCTTAGGTGATAAGTTGTAATCTGTGAAATGAACGTCTATTAACTTTTCTGCTTAAACTTTGTATTCTGTTGGATAAAATAATAATTGGCTCTTTCCAAGATGGCATCTAAAGAGATTCTATTATCAATACAGTTAGTCACATCCACTTGACATCTGTGTGCTGCTGCTTGCCCAAACCCTTTTCATTACTTGGTCAAATGTCCAAAAAAGCAATTTAAATTATCTCACATAACTCTTACCATGTTCTGGTATTTCTCAGAGTTTTTACTCTGGTATTACTCAGAGTTTGGCTCCTATGTTGTTCAGGACCTGTACTGGTTCCTGTAGCTACCCACAAAGTACCGCTGGACACTTGGCAATAAGGGCCACGCTCAAGAGGGGTAAAAGAGCTTCAAAAGAAGGTAAGAACTGAGCTAGGCCTTGGAGAAACTTTGAGTAGTCACTTGATATGACGCATCAGGGAACAACTTGTGTCCCGTGATGGCAAATGGGCTTTTTGAACAAAGGCTAGAACCCAGCAAGCATGTAAGAAAATGCAGCAGAACCTATAAAAAGCAGGGATACATCCAAACCAAACAGATAGGGCTTAAGGAAAGGAGATCCAACTACAAGCAAAACAGTAGACAAGAATACCTGGGGGCTTTTCAAAATCTAATTTACAGAAACCACCTAGCCACTTAGAATACGGTTAAACCACAGTTAAACATGTAACGGGGCTTCTGGAAACCAGAGAAGGCAGGAGCACAGGGAACTGAAAGAGCTTTGGGCAAGGACTTCACCACCACCAGATGGGAAACAGGGGAAGGGGAAAGAGAAGATAAACATGTTGACCCCATATCTAACAATTGTGATGTGGTCAACTTTTAAAGGCCTTTTTCTTAAATCCCCATGCGAAAACTGTTTTATGCTGTTTACAAAAAGCTCTTTAACCCAAGAGAGTCAAGTCTTTTCAAAGTATCCCATGTAAGCAGATTAATCAGAGGAACAAGACTGTGTGCTCGCCAAAATACGACTGAATGTTTAAGCAGCACAGATGTGGAAAGTAATTCAAATACACAAACTTAAACCCTGTCCTGTTTCTTCTAGAATTATCAGTTGGATAGGCTATGTATTAGGTACCTTATCTATTAAGGCAGGGTAGAGGCTGGTAGAGAATTAAAAAAAAAAAAAAAAAAAAAGAGCAGTCTTTTAAAGATTTAACAACCTAATAGAAGGGATAGGCACTTATATATCGTTACACAACTCAGGCAACCATCTTTCTCTACTGTTTATTATGGTACACAAAACTGCCAGGAAAAAGGGGTTTTCCCTGTGACCCACAATGACTGGCTCTTCACGGGCAACATCTGTAGGTACAAAAGTCAACACACACACTATACTAAACAAGACTGTACGTAACAAAAATTATTTTATAAACTCGAAGCCAGAAGAAAAAGGAGGGATACATAAATAGGACTTCAGGAAAGAATTTGGTCATTAAATAGCTCAAAGCATAGAATAAACTATTGTATGAAAGAGAAGATAAACATGTTGACCCCGTATCTAAGGATTCTGATGTGATGAACTTTTAAGACCTTTTTCTTAAATCCCCCTCTGAAAACCGTCTTATGCTGAAATTGTGACCATTTCTCCTTTTAAAAGGATTACTTTATCGTTTAAGTTTCTTTGCAGGATATACTCTGAACAAACATAACATCAGAAGCTGGAAAGTTTAGGGGGGAAAATGAGTCAATAGAAGATGCAAGGTCAGACATTTCTAAATTCCAGTAGGGTAGATGGCAAGGAAAAGTAAATATATTCACTCGCACTCCCTTTTCATTTCCATAATATAACCTTCACACATATAGCACCATCCAATTCAAATGAGAAAAATAAGAAATGGACATTGTTTACATGGAATACCTGCCAAAGAAATGTTTAAGAGAATGAACCAATAGGCTCAAGCCTTAAAACAGCTTTAAGAGATAAAATCAAAGAAAACAAAATCATAAAACTATTAAACAGTCAAGTCCCCCAAGCCCTTCATTTTACAGATAAGAAACTAAAGCCAATTACTTAGTCAAGGTCACAGAAGTGAAAGCTGACCTCCAATCTGCTGCAAAGCCAGACAGAACAACCCAGCTGCCTGCAGCACAGAAAACAATCCAAGGAAGGGGTCTGGGGTGGTGCCCCCAATGATCACCCAGTGTTCACAGGGTCTGAGCCTCAATTCATAGCTCTTCATTAAAAACGATAATACAGTATGCCAAAAAGAAATGTCTAATATTTTCACAAGTCACTTTAATGAGAATTCATTCCATAAACAGCAATTACAGTGCTGGAACTCCTGGGGTCCATCTGTGTGGTTAAGCTACAAAAGCCACAGTGTTTATTTCCACCAAGGGATTTCAGTCACTTCTTTTAGAAGAAAAAACCTCACATCCCCAGCCATGCGGGGGGGAAAAAAACATAAATATAAAACCCCCCTTCCCTATCTAAAATTGATGTTAATTCCCCTCTCCTTGGGCCAAGCCAAAAATGGTCAACAATATGCAAATGTTACTTTTTCTTTCTCAAGTACATATGCAAAATTCAGGAAAGACTGGGGGAAATTATGTCTCTGGGGTAATTTCAAAGCTCAGATGACAAATTTTAAATAAGTTGCTAAATATATCCCAGGCTCCCGGTGGCAAAACCGCTGCATTATTCCTGGAAATCATAGTTAAATCCCAGATTCCTGAGTACAGAGTATGTGGTTCACTCACCTTTGAATCCCCAGCACAATACTATACAACACACAACACAATGCACAATACTATAACAATACTGGCACGTAACAGAGGCTCCATAAATTTGTTAAATTGAAGGAAATTACTTCCCAATAACTTAATAGTCTCGTCCTTGTTTCAATGGCATCACGGTGTGGCAGCGTCTCTCATCTTAAACCCTATTGTAATGCTACACTCCATAAAACTAGGGTGCGTACAGAAATAACTACACTTCCCCCAGTGAGAAGCTCCTTCCATTCAGAGCAAATGTGTTGTTTGGTTACCGATATTTTAAAAACTATACATGGAAAGGTGAAGCCCAGGAAGATTACTAGAGGTTTTACTACCTTGTCCAGGTGTTTTTATGCTGTTTTCAATTCCATATCCCCCAAAGGGGGAAAAGCACATTTCAAACATAAAACAACAGATGGTTTGCTCTGGCATCTCCTTCAAAGCTGCCAAATGTGAATAAAGTATACAGTGAAGCAGCAGAGGCATCTATGTTTTCTGTTTACAAGTGTATTCAAATTAGACACAAACCTTTACAGCTCCAAGTTGCTCTTTTCTGAATTTTTCCAAGGGTTTAATCAGGGTTTCAGTTACACTTAATGCCTAGAGAACAAGAGTGATAACAAAAGAGCACAGCATTAGGTTTCCAAAAAGGAAAAAATTAGTACTTCATTTCCCTCTTCCACCCCACCCAGAGAGAAAATGAACAACATATTTAACTGCTTTATCTCACTCTGCCAATGCAACAATTAAATCACTTCAACTTACTAAAGTACTAGAACTCCATAAATATTTTCAGGGAAGAGGAGGTGGGCAGATTGCCAGTGAAATGTGCAACACAGGCCCAACTCTCTTCGACAAACAGCAAGAGGCCTGTCTGTAAACAACAAAGAAGTCTATCACATTCATTAACAGAACACTTCTGTTTGAGATTGTTTTTTCCTTCCCCCTCCTTAGAAATTTTAAATTCAAATACATTCCTTTATTGATAATCAGACTACATTATGTAAAGAACTAGGGCTGTAGCTGCTTGTTCAAATGCAACCAGTCTACCCTTCACTACAGAAACCTCCTAAGGATTTAAGGTACATCAGCAAAGCAGAGTCACCGCAGGCTCAGGAAAAAGTCAAATGCTCGGGTGTACCAGAAAACATGGTATCAGGGAGGGTCGACATGAGAGAAGTCACACACAAGCTCCACCCACAACCACAGTTATTTCTTATGTTGGCTGGTTTGGGGCTTTTCATGTTAAGCCACAAAATGCTAAAAATGCAAGTAAAAGAAAATATTCATCGAAAGAAAACATACTTGGTAACAATATACTGGTGAGTAGTGGCTTCTCACCCTCTGCTTCCAGACCAGAAATATCCAAAATAGAAAAAGAAAGTCTCAAAACACTATTTAAGAAAGGTGCCATCCCTCTTTTTAGAAAGGTGCTCAAAAATCCAAGCTTAACATTACAGAAAAAATAAGTGATTTGGAATAGAAAAGGATTCTTAATATAACCAAAGGCTCCTCAGCCGTGTTTCATTATGTGAGGGTTTCTCCCAAAAAGACCATTCATACTCTAAGGTACACTCAAAATAAGCGACCATACCCGCATTCAAGATGCTCAGTTTCAACTTTCTACCCCAAGATGACCCCTAGAATCCCCTCATTCCCACTGGATAATTTGCTGCTTGGGTGTAAAATAGCTGGGGCAACAGAGATCTAAAAGAAAGAATTAAGAACAACCACCACCCAGGGAAAAGGGATCATCTTTCAAAATATCATTTTATCCTCTCTCCATTTTAGACCATGTGACCTACAGCAATGACAAACCAAAGAGTCCTACAAAGCACCATAAGTCAGAAATCCTGACTCCCCAAATAATACGGAATGCCCCACATTCCATTTTCTTGTGTGCAGATACAAGAAGTTCTGGCATATATTTTCATGGTGAATCAATTTACACACAGTGTCTCATAAATTAATTTAAGGTATACTTATGTGAGCACCTATAACATTCTTTAAGCTCCCACATCTGCATCTAACCAACTAGTGTTCCCAAATAAACCTCCATGTAAAATGTCTTCTGCAAAACTGCTACACTCAAGAAAGAAGTCAGCCCCAAATGAACTGCAAGAATCACAAAAGCTAACAACTGCTCCAGTTCACAGAAAATAGGAACAGGGATTCCCAGTCAAGTAAGTCTAGGTCCACCAAGTGTAAGTACCACACTAGATGGCAATAAAAGTACCAAAGAGGTTCTTCCTCAAAGTCGTCATCTTAATAAACTTTAATATTTCCTTTTTTTTTTCCTGAGATGGGAGTCTCACTCTGTCACCCATGCTGGAGTGCAATGGCACAGTCTTGACTCACTGCAACCGCCACCTCCTGGGTTCAAGCGATTCTCCTGCCTCAGCCTCCCAAGTAGCTGGGATTACAGGCACGCACCACCATGCCCAGCTAATTTTTGTATTTTTAGTAAAGACGGGGTTTCACCATCTTGGCCGGGCTGGTCTCGAACTCCTGACCTCATGATCCACCCACCTCAGCCTCCCAAAGTGCTGGGATTACAGGCATGAGCCACCGCGCCCAGCCAATATTTACCTGTTTTACTAGATAAATAGCTGTTGAGCATGCAATGCCAGTTGACAGGGATATAGCTACAAACAAAATAAGCACAGTCCCCTCCCTTTGTGCAACTTGTTTAGTAGAGAAGATGTAAACTGGACACATGAACACCCAAGGAGATAGGTAAGTGCACATTCTAGTAATTCCTTCCAATGAAGAAAAGTAGGGGTATGGGGAGGAATGCATTAGAGGAGGTATAAGGAGAAATGTGCACAAAAAGAGCTTCTTCAAAGTAGTGACATTTAAGCTAAGACCTAAAAGGTAAGAAGGAGTCCATGATGCAAAGGGCAAGGGAAATTGTTTCCAGCAGAGATCAGCAGAGGCAAAGGATAAAGGTGAGGAGTTTGAGCATTACAGGAAATGTCAAAAGGCCAGAACGGCTGGAGCATAAGGAGCAATGAAGTGAGCTCACAGAGCTGAGTGATGGCAGGGGATCAGAGCATGCTGGGCCTTGTGGGCTCTGGGCAAGGGTTAGCATTTTATTTGGGGTACAGTGGAAAGCCACAGAAGGGTTTTTAAGCAGTGAATTGACACAACGATAATTAGAGCTTTTCAAGATCACTCTGGCTGCTGAGGAAGAGATAAGAGGTACAGAAAGCTGGAAGATGACAGACTCGTTAGGAGGCTTCTAGAGTGGTACAGGAAGAGACGGTGGTGGTTCAAATGAAGGCAACCAACAACAGAAATACAGAAAAGTAGATTTGAGAGATATTTGCAGGTGGAGTCAAAGTAATGAGAGATTGACCAAATGGAAAAGGTGGAGTTTTCCAGGATCCCTCCCAGATTTCTGGCACAAACAAATGAAGAGATAATACTATTTATTGTCAGGCACAGAAAGACAGGCATCACATGCTTTCACTTACGCGTGGGATGCAAAAATCAAAACAATTGAACTCATGGAGACAGAGTAGAAGGATGGTTACCAGAAGCTAAGAAGTACAGTAGGGTGGACGTAGGGATGGTTAATGGGTACAAAAAAATAGTTTGAAAGAATGAGTGATACCTAGTATTTGATAGCACAACAGGTTAACTATAGTCAAAATAATTTAATTGTACATCTCACAATCTAATTATACTCTTTTAATTATTTTAACACAAAGGACAAATGCTTAAGGAGATGGATACCCTATGTTCCATGATGTGACTTTTTTTTTTTTTTAAGACAGTCTTGCTCTGCCGCCCAGGCTGGAGTGCAGTAGCGCGATCTCGGCTCACTGCAACCTGCCCTCCTGGGTTCAAGTGATTCTCCTGCCTCAGCCTCCTGCGTAGCTGGAATTACAGGCATGTACCACCACACCCAGCTAATTTTTGTGTTTTTAGCAGAGACAGGGTTTTCCATGTTGGTCAAGGTGGCCTCTAACTCCTGATCTTGTGATCCACCCGCCTCAGCCTCCCAACGTGCTGGGATTACAGGCATGACCATGATGTGATTATCATCCATTGCATGCCTGTATCAAAATATCTAATATACCCCATAAATATATATACCTATTGTGTACTCGCAAATCTTAAAAATAAAAAATTTTAAAATAAAGAATAAAGAATACTATTTACTGAAACGGAAAATCTTGAGGGAAAGCAGCTAGGAGCACATACTAAGGGCTCATGTTAAATCCGAGTTGCTGAGAAACACCCAAGATCTTAGTAAAATGGGTTGTCAGAGACACAGGCCCACACCTAGAAGAGACACTTAGGTCAGAGATAGAAATTTTGTCATCATCAGCAAGTAGATGGCATTTGAGGTCATGCAAGTAGATAGGTAAGATGTTAGAAGAAAGGAGATGTCTCAGACCAAGTACCTAGATCAGGAAATGAAAGAACAGAGGGAAATGATCGCAATGAGACTGGAGGAAGCTACCAAGGTATTGGATGAAAGAAGAAAGGGCTTCAGCTGTGTAGGTGCAGAGACGTTAAAGAAAGGATGAGAGTTCAGCAATATCCGTGGCAAGGTGGCAGAAAGGGCCAGGCTGGAATTGAATTATGACTGACAAGTGAGACCACATGGGGAGCAACCATTCCTCCAAGAATGACCATGCAGGGCAGTGCAGAGAGAGGATGACTGCTAAAAGGGAGCAGGCCATGAAGTGAAGGCATGTATTCTTTCAAGACGCTAAGCTGGTATTTAAGAGACGGGAGCACATCTTAATGCCCATGTGAAGAATCCAGAAAGAATGGTTCAGAGTCTCTAACATGGGAGAAAAAGGGATGTTGAACATGCATGGAGGGGTAGCCTGTCACAGGAGTGAAGATCCTTCCTTCCCTTGTGACAAAAGGAGAAAAGGGGTGCCAGCAAAAATGGATTTGTGGACTCTGTGACAAAAAGCTGAAAGTTGCTACCAAAAGGCTTTTTTTTCCATGAAGTACAAAGCAGGGTCACTTGCAGAGAGTTTGGGCATGAGAAGTTTCATGCCCGACTAACAGAGAGAATGAATGAAAGAATCATTACAGATGGGACAGCACTTCTTAGAGAAACAAGAAGGCCTTTTGAGTTAGGTGAGGAGGAGTTTATGAAGAGATCATCTGCCTTACTGTGGGATTTTCTCCAGCAAGGAAGGGAGAAGGTGGGTGGCTGAGTTCATCCTGGGTGAGTGTTTCTAAGAGATGTGAACGCGTCACCACAGTAATGACGTGGTAGGCAAAGTGCTGGCAAGCTGCAGAGAGAGTTACTGGGCAACAGAAGAGGAAGGACCCCAGGCTAAGAGCAGACTTCCTGAGGAAGATCATGCACAGCTCGGCCTGAAACACAGGGGAGGTGTTCTCCAGGCAAAGGAGAAGAGTTTCTAAAAGGCCCTCCAGGTGGAGAGGGGCAACCGGCAATTCCAGGGCATGGAACCTAAGCAGCTCAGTGTCACTAAAGCAGATGAAGAAATCAGAGATGATCACAAGACAAGGCTAGAGATATCAGATGCTCTCCATTAGCCATCAGAGTGGAACCCAGGAAATGCTCAGAAAGTAGATGTAGGTTATCAATAATATGGATATATGCAGGCCTTTTAAAATAAGAACCCCCTTGGCCGGGCATGGTGGCTGACACTTGTCATCTCAGCACTTTGGGAGGCTGAGGTGGGTGGATCACCTGAGGTCAGGAGTTTGACACCAGCCTGCCATTATGGTGAAACCCTGTCTCTACTAAAAGTACAAAAATTAGCCAGGCATAGTGGTGGGTGCCTGTAATTCCAGCTACTCAGGAGGCTGAGGCAGGAGAATCACCTGAACCCAGAAGGTGGAAGATTGTAGTGAGCCAAGATTGCACCACTGAAATCCAGCCTGAACGACAGAGTAAGGCTCTGCCTCAAAAAAAGAAAAAAGAACCCCAAAACTCCATACTTTGGAGTATACACTCTTTCCCCAAAAGAACTAGGCTACAAAGATTACACAAGAGCAATTTTAGGTCATTTTATTTTTCGTTCATCTGGAGAATTCAATGCAACATCCATCTGAGCTCCAAAGGCTAACGTTAGAGTAGAAAAAGAATATAAGGGTTTCATGGCCAGGTGTGGTGGCTCACCCCCATAATCCTAGCACTTTTGGAGGACAAGGTGGGCAGATCACTTGAAATCAGAGTTCGAGACCAGCCTGGCCAATATGGTGAAACCTGATCTCTACTAAAAACACAAAAAAATTAGCCGGGTGTGGTGGCAGGCACCTGTAGTCCCAGCTACTCGGGAGGCTGAGGCAAGAAGAATCACTTGAACCCTGATCACATCACTGCACTCCAGCCTGGGCAACAGAGCGAGACTCCATCTAGGAGGGAGAACATAAGGGTTTCTGCCTTCCTGTCTTCAGATCAATAAGCAAATTTCCAAAACAAAGATAGCAGTAGTTGTGGCAAATAACACTATATTCAACTCATTAAAAAATTTTTAATTAAAAGTACTTTATTTTCTTGAGACACAGTCTCACTCTGTCACCAGACTGGAGTACAGCGGCATGATCTCAGCTCACTGCAACCTCTGCCTCCTGGGTTCAAGCAGTTCTCCTGCCTCAGCCTCCCGAGTAGCTGGAATTATAGGTGCATGCCACCACCCCAGCTAATTTTTGTATTTTTAGTAGAGACAGAGTTTCATCACGTTAGCCAGGATGGTCTCAATCTCTTGACCTCGTGATCCACCTGCCTCAGCCTCCCAAAGTGCTGGGATTATAGGTGTGAGCCACCGCGCCGGCCAAAAACACTCTTAAGAGCTTAAAATTCCTTATGATTTTCCTTACTTAGGAAAGTCTGATTTTATAACTTCTAAACTGAACCTAAAAAATTCTACTTAAGAACAAAATAATAAAGAAGCCAATAAATGTTTCAATAAGGCAATGTCAGCTGGGCAACAAGAATTTTCCTTTTCTCAAAATAGATTGGAAGCTCCATAGAATCTCCCAGTTCCTTTTACAATTTCACAGGAATATTATATAATATTTGTTAGTAGTTTTACTGATGTTTCCTAATGGTGAAACATGATTCTTCTTCCCCAGCAACAAATGAATACCAAGTCTAGGACTGTCCCTGAAACTTAAAAGGCAATTTACAATGATGACAGTTTCCCAATGTCAAGCAGACAGCTGCAGTAATAATACTGAGAAAGGTTTTCAAATACTAACGTATTACAAATCAGATAAGAGATCAAGTACAGAATGTGACTTTATAACCACACATACAGATTACATAATCATATTCCTATAAAATATCTGAACCAGCTAAGAAAAGAAGTCACAAAATGCCTTTGCTCATGAGCCTTGGAAAGGGTTTTGGATAGTTCTGCTTGGAAACAAAAGGCAGCTTATTGAACATAAAATAATCAGGTGCTCTCTCCTCAGAGCAGGAGTCAGCCAACTTTTTCCATAAAAGACCAGGTAGTAAATAATTTAGGCTTTGCAGCCATGCAGGCTCAGTTCCAACTACTCACCTCTGCTGTGGTGACATAAAAGCAACCACATTGAGCAGATGAATGATGGGCACAGCTGTGTTCCAACGAAACTTGACTTACAAAAAGAGGAGCCAAGGTAGATCAGGCCCATGGGTCATCATTTGCCAAACCCTGCCTGAGAGGATTATCTTGAGCACCATGGCAATAAAATGCTCTACTTATGCGTATCTTACATTTTTTAAAAAATACACATTTACCATATTTGCCGAAAACCATAAGTTGGGAAGGAAGGTAGAATGCTAGATAAAGAAACTCAGTTCAAGGAGCTCTTGAGCTGAAAACAGGGACTCAAAAGTAGTGCCATTAGGATTTGCCTAGGATAAGCAATCTACAAGATGCTGAAAGGCAACTGCTCAGGTGTGGAAGATGTGTCGAGAACAGTTCATGTGAATTTCATATTGGGCTCACATAATCCTAAAATTTTCCATTAACTGAAAGTTTAACAGAAGTCAATAGAGCCACAAATTGGACCTGTGACATACACAGGTTACACATATTGCTTGAATCCAAACAAGGTAAGCACTCAACTGCATCCCGTCAGATCACAGCTTACCTCAACAGCATGGTTACCACATTTTAAAAGAGACATTTCCAACTAGGGTAAAGCAGGAATGTGATCAGAATACCAAAAAGATTTAGGAGGAAGAAATGTAAAAAACTAGAGATGTTTCATGTGAGTGGGGAGGAAGAGAACATTTAGTGGAAACATGAAAGCTGTCTTTAAATATTTAAATGGGTACTGCATGAGAGAAGAAAAAAAAAAATCATTCTGATTTGCTTAAAGGGAGCAAAGCCAGGTTTGATGGGTAGAAGCTATACAGTAGCAGATTTGGGTTTCCTATCACAGGAACTCAAGAGAACTACAATGAAACAGGCTGCCTGGCCAGGTGGCGACCTCCAGCTCCCTCCACATGAACAAGCAGAGACTAGACGACCCATGACCAGGAATATGCTCTCACACATGCCTGCACTGGGAGAAAGCAGCCCAAGAGACAGCAGAGGTCCTCATCCATATCTATGAATCTGGGATTCTAAATGAGCTGGGAGACACAGAAGTACCAATTATTTCCATGCTACAGTTGGGAGAATCATGCTATGATGGCAAACTAGAGAATCCACTAGAACTTCACGATTCAAAATAAAAGGACAGGATTGTTATATAACAGTGTGGAGGATTAAAATGTTTCCCACAATTACTCAAAAGTCTGAAGTCCTTTTTCATCAGACATTTGGATGTAAGGATCTTAAATGACTAAAAAGGAAAGAAAAGTTATATTACCTTAATCTACCTCCACAGTTCAAGCTACAGCTCAAAAATCTGTTCAGAAAAACAACCAACCTGCAGAGAATCAGACTCCGCTGTGGAGAGGAGTCACTCCACCAACTTTACATTCCCCCACACTGGAGATCAAAGTAAGTTCTGATGTCATAAATTCTAAAGAGAATAGGACTTAGGGCTATAAGTTCTAAGGACTGTTATATAACAGTGTGGAGGATTAAAATGTTTCCCACAACTACTCAAGTCTGAAATCCTTTTTCTTCAGACATTTGGATGTAAGGATCTCAAATGTCTAAAAAGGAAGGAAAAGTTATGTTACCTTAATCTACCTCCACAGTTCAAGCTACAGCTCAAAAATCTGTTGAGAAAAACAACCAACATGCAGAGAATCAGACTCCGCTGTGGAGAGGAGCCACTCCACCAACTTTACCTTCCCCCACACTGGAGATCAAAGTAAGTTCTTATGTCATAAATTCTAAAGAGAATAGGACTTAGGGCTATAACCCCATACTCAGTAAAAATGCAACAAAATCATGTCTACCTCCTATGGCATCTTTGGTAACAATTTTCTAAAGTCTCCGTCTAGGTAAAACATAATTAAGTCAGTGTAACTACTAAATCATGCTTTTCTAATTTCTCAGTACTAAAAAGGATAGGCCGAGTCTAGTGGAACAGAAGGAATTTTACATCCATTCCCCAGAACACTCATTATTTTAAGCCTGGATTCCAAGTGTTTTTGACCCCAGAGGAATGCATAATCTGAGAACAAAGGAATATTTTCCCTATTTTCTCCCATGACCTTCCAGATACTTCCCATTTCATTAAACTAAAGGGAAAATTCTACTTTCCAATTCCAACGTCAAGAACAGCAGCAAAGAAATCATTCAGCAAACAGACAGCTCTTATTTTTCCTTAAAACAGAATCTTAGTGCCTAGAAACTTTATACATACAGAAAGATAGATAGATAGATAGATTAAACAGATCTAAACATAAAGGAATATTTTTCCCAAAATGGCCCATTAGAAAAAAAAGAATCTGCCTCATGTAAGAAATCATTAAAAATCTTCTAAAGGAGTATACTTTCCCACTACTTTGATCAACAACTGTTTGAGGAATCTTAGCCTAACACAGCCCTAATCACATCTAGTTTCAGATGCTTAGAGATTACTAACAGGACAGGGTGACAAAACAAGGGGAAGGTAAGGAATTTAAGAGATTTAGTTATGATTCCAGAGATGATTTCAAAATTTTGTATTCAGTAATTAGGCAACATGGCAAAACCCCATCTCTATTCAAGAAAAAAAAAAAAAAAAAAAAAACCTAGCCAGGCGGGGTGGCGTGCATCTGTAGTCGCAGCCACCCAGAAGGCTGAAGGGGGAGGCTAGCTTGAGGCCGGGAGGTTGGGGCTGCAGCGAGCAGTGATCACGCCACTGCACTCCAGCCCAGGTGACAAAGTTAGACCTTGTCCCCCCACCCGCTACCAAAAAAAAATAAAGAAAGAAAAAAGAAAAGAAATCATGAAAACACATCCCAGAGTTTTTGTTTTGTTTTTGTTTTTAAAGTGACAGGGTCTCTGTCACCCAGGCTGGAGAGCAGCGGTATGATCAAAATCATTACAGATTAGAAATCGTGGGCTCAAACAATCCTCCTGCCTCAGCCTCCTGAGTAGCTGGAATGACAGGCCCAAGCCACTGTGCCAGGTTCAGGAATAAGTTTTTTACAGAGACTGTCCAAAGGGGCTGCTATATGTACTTTTGACATGAGATAAAATTTCCAACGAATGCATCAGAGACTTTAAAAGGTGCTATAGCTCAAAGAACTCAGGCAAATGTGGTCATCAATCCTCTGGAAGCCTGTGCGGAAAAATTCAGAAGGTATCCATGACGAATATAATAATCTCCAAGGTGTCAAGAGTAGGGACACACTTTTTATTAAATAAGTGAGACGAATATTTCTAACATATATGCTGGTTTTGCCTATTACTTTAAAATATGCACACATTTAATCAAGTAAAAGATGAAGATAGACATCTGATTATCTAGAGGATGTACATATGCATACTTAAAAGTATACCTGTTCAAGTTGTCTAAAAGAATTGTATTATGTTTAATCTTCTCCTGGGAAAATAATGTCATCTTACAATCAGGCACATACACGAATGTCTCTGTCCTTTTGGGCTTCCCAGCACTTGAAACCCCTTCCTTTGTTTGAGGAATTCTCCTCCCCACTGAAGCAAAGCCCACCTCCCACCATAAAAGCCAAAAATGACAGACACTGGCTTGCAGTAAGGTAATGACACCTGGCTAGGGTTCCACTAATGAGATACTCACATCCAACACTTTGATTCAGAAGCTAGTGCTTTAAAAAAAGGGAAAAAAAAAAAAAAAAAAACAGCAACCAGAGAGATTCTAGGGAGGCGGCAGCAACTAGTCTAATTTCTAGAGGCAGCAGTTCTTCCAACAGCCACAAGGCAGTTGGGCTCTTGGTGCAAACTGTGATGTCCACATTCAGTGGCAATAGTGGTGTCTTCTCTAAGCCCAGCTCTGTGGCACAACCTGGGCATCATCCTGGTTCCCCAAATCTCTTAACGATACTATAAGACACCTAATACCCTTTAATAAATTTCCTTTATGTTCAGACTAGGTAGTGCCTGCAATTGAGAATCCAGACTAATAAAGGA
This sequence comes from Sapajus apella, assembly GCF_009761245.1. Classification (NCBI taxonomy): domain Eukaryota; kingdom Metazoa; phylum Chordata; class Mammalia; order Primates; family Cebidae; genus Sapajus; species Sapajus apella. The sequence goes on from NW_022437001.1 coordinate 5,207,801, forward strand.
TTAATATTTTTTAAAATTTCAGAACCTTATAAACAATCTTACCAAAATGCTTTCATACTATCTTTTCTCTATACTCCTAATACAGGAGTTCCCCTAATTAAGCCAACTGATTATTAATTAATTACATCACTCTCCCTCCACACTCATCCTATGGTACCTTTCTCCATCTATCCAACCTCCCCATCCTGTACCTTCCCCATCAGTCAAGGCTTAAGTTTTAACAAAAAGATTAAGATGGCCAATAAAGCTCCCCCACTTTGATTAATACCTGTCATAATAAGACAAAGAACAAGAGTCAGAAGACTAATGTTGGCAAAAAGTGAAAAAATTTCATCATCAGTTTTGCTACAGGAGCCCTCCAGCAGGGAAAAATAGGAAGCCAATGTGTTTTCATTTTGGCTTTGCCTTAACTAGTCCTATTTCTAGATCACAGAAAGTTACAATTTCCTTTTGTTACCTGAATATTCTCAACTACAAGGCAGGAATAATACTTTCTCCCTACCTAAAACAATGAAGTTTTAAAAAAAAAAAAAAAAGGGCACATCATACTTGAAGCAATTTTAGCTTCCAAACAAACCCTTTTATATTTTATTTTCAAGCACAGCTCAAGCTAATCTAATTTTCCCAGTAGAAAAAATAATGTAAAAACTAAATTCAGTTTTATGATGGTAGTAGCTCAAACTCATTAGCTAAGTACTAGTGAGGTTTTAATGAACCCATGCACAAAGCTCTAACTGGGACATAGGTTCTCAGGTGCTATAAATTAATTCTACAGGGTTTAAGCTTGAAAATCAGGAGCCAATTAATATAAAATGGCTCTTGAATGCATGGTTCTTTCAGACCACAGAAGACTCACATAAGCTAGAAACTATAACTGTAAAGTATATATCCCAAATTGACTAGTTCAATTATCACACTTCTGCTTTCATTCGGATAATCCAAGAATAAAAGGTCCCCAATAAGAATTTCATCAACTTTCAATCTTAAACCCTGAAAAACTTGAAACCTAACAAGAGTATTAGGGCTGAAATCCTGACAACGTGTGGCCTCTGCCTTCATTCCCTGAATATCTGCCTATGACCTGGCTCCCTCAAAAAAAAAAAGTTAGGTCAATGTATCACCAAAGTCTATGATTCTCTTAATATCTATCTCTGTGAACAAACATGGGTTAGGGTCTGGTTGCCCACCACAAAAGAATAGCTATCATCCATTCTGAAGGACATTAACTGAAAAAAGAAAGTAGAAATTTTACTGAGATTATTTAAATCACATACACTCTGTAAAGATTTGTTTTTAAGTACACTTAGAAAAAAAAATGAGAATCTTAAAACAAAAGCTACTTAGTATTTAAGGAATGAGTTTCCCTAATAAGGATGTGTAGATGTTGAACTTTGATCTTCCTTCCCTCTGTGCCTAAGGGACAGTAAGGACATCACTTCGATATTTTAAACAAAATAAATACTTGGGCAGAACATTATGAGAGAAAATAAAAATTCCATAGAAATGAAAGTTTCATAAGGCAGAATTTAAATTCTTTTAGTTTTACATAAGAGGAAATTTTAGTTTCTGAAGTGAATGATATGACTCAGTAGCACAGCTAGAAATGGAACCTCGTGCAAACTAAGGCAATAAACTGCTGAATCAAGAAAATAAAATAGGCAGGGCGCAGTGGCTCACGTCTGTAATCTCAGCACTTTGGGAGGCTGAGGCAGGCAGATCACCTGAGGTCAGGAGCTTGAGATCAGCCTGGCCAAAATGGTGAAACTTTGTCTCTACTAAAAATACAAAATTTAGCCAGGCGTGGTGGTGGCACATGCCTGTAATCCCAGCTACTGAGGGAAGTTGAGGCAGGGAGAATCATTGGAACCTGAGAGGCAGAGGCCACAGTGAGCCAAGATCCTGCCACTGCACTCCAGCCTGGGTGACAGAGCCAGACTCCCTCTCAAAAAAGAAAGATTCAGAAAATAATAGCTTTGATCAATGACAAAAGTTTTTATTTCCAGCCCACCTGTGATGCATGGGCTAAGAGAAAAAAGTGGCAGCCAACAGCAAAAAGGAGGGGTGGAGGGTTGAAAGACTCTTGGGAACTCATTTTCTACCAGGTGACCACTAGCTGGGCACTCTGGACAAGGGTTTCCTTGCTGTATCCTCAGGTGTGAGAACACGGAATAAGCTCATAGTAGTCACTCAAAATATTTGTTGTATAAATGAAGTGGGATTCTCCTATATATTTAAAGAACAGCATTTCTACATGAAAGTAACATTTTCTGCTTATAGTGATAATAGCAACCGATGAACGACCATGCTGAATACCCCAAATCTTTTATTCAAAATGGTCTATTTTTACGTTAGTCCAGGTCCTCTAAGAAGCAGACACCAAGACAGGATGAGACATACAAGAAATTTACAGGGGAAATGTGTGTGAGAAAAAAACGGGGAGGGAGTCAGGGAAGACTGGAGGGGCCATCAGACAGTGATGTAGTCTGACCCAGGGGAAGGAGACAGGGAAGGCAGGCAGGCTGGGAGGTGTGTGTTCGGCTGCAGTGCCATTTCGGGGAAAGTCTAGCAAGGCTGCCATCAGAAGATCTGGGACATTCAAACAAGTCAAAACTTAAACCCCTATCTGGCATCACTGAGAGGTAGGGCCTTAAAAGATGAATGGATTCATCCACTGATGAATTAATGGATCAATGGGTTAATTAATTTTATTAGTTTCTTTGAAATGGGGGTCTCACTGTGTCACCCAGACTCTAGAGTACAGTGGCAAAATAATGGCTCTTTGCAGCCTCAAGCAATCCTCCCATCTCAGCCTCTCAAGTAGCTGGGCCTACAGGCATATGCCACCATACTTGGCTTCCCTGCCTGCCCCCCCCCCCTCATAGAAACAAGGTCTCATTATATTGCCCAGACTGGTCTTGAACTCCTGGGCTCAAGCAATCCTCGCACCTCAGCCTCCCAAAGTTCTGGGATTATAGGTGTAAGCCCTCGTTCCCAGCCTAACGAGTTAATGGATTAATGAGGTTATCACAGGAGTGCACAGGTGGCTTTATAGAAAGAAAGAGGAAGAGAGACCTGAATTATCTCAGCCCCCTCACCATGTGGTATACTTCACTGCCTTGGTACTCTGCAGAGTCCACACCATCAGTAAGGCCCTCACCAGATGTGCCCCCCTCCCCCAACGTTGGACTTCTCAGCCTCCATTAACTGTAAGAAACAAATTCCTTTTATTTACCTAGTTTCAGGTATTCTGTTATAAGCAACAGAAAACAGACAAAGACAAGCAGAATGTGGGAGGCATGGCTTTCACACTAACACAATGGAACCTGCTGGGCCTGATAGTCAATTTCACTCCTCCTCCCTGTATCTGGGAGGTGCCCCATAGCTGCCACAGCTTTGAGACCATATTTCCCCCCCTACACTGGCACTTAAGACTTGAATCTCTAACACAATCTCCACCACCAACTTAATATATATGTCATTGAATCGAATCACCACCAACTGTAAAACCCTCCATTATTTTATATCCTGCCCCCAAAAAAATCCTGCAGGGCATGAGCATGGTGGCTCATGCCTGTAATCCCAGCACTTGGGGAGGTTGAGGTGGGCTGATCATCTGAGATTGGGAGTTTGTGATCAGCCTGACCAAGATGGAGAAACCCTGTCTCTACTTAAAATACAAAATTAGCCAGGCGTGGTGGCACATGCCTGTAATCCCAGCTACCCGGGAGGCTGAGGCAGGAGAACTGCTTGAACCTAGGAGGCAGAGGCTGCAGCGAGCTGAGATCACTCCATTGCACTCCAGCCTGGGCAACAACAAAACTCCATCTTAAAGAAAAAAAGTTCTGCTAATTAAATCTTGAAATAATAGCTTAACACTTTGCACTTTTATATATATTGAAAAAGCTCTTTGAAAGGTCTGTTTTCATCATGTATCCCTCTCGTGCACAAATTAAAAAAAAAAAAGTAAGCCAACTACATTTATTAAGATATTTCTAAAACTTCTTCAAAATCCAAGTCCTCGGAATCACTTTTCATCTCAGTCATCAAAATCTGGTTTTCCCACATGTATTAGTCTGTTTCACACTGCTATGAAGTTACTACCTGAGGCTGGGTAATTTATAAACAAAAGAGGTTTAATTGTCTCACAGTTCCACATGGCTAGGGAGGCCTCAGGAAACTTACAATTGTGGCACAAGATGAAAGGAAAGCAGGGCATGTCATACAAGGTGGCAGGACAGAGACCAAGTTCAGGGGAAACGGCCACTTTTAAACCATCAGATTTCGTGAGAACTCCCTCACTATAACAAGAACAGCACGGGGAAAACCGCCCCCATGACACAATCACCTCCCATCAGGTCCCCCCCTCCTCAACACATAGGAATTACAATTTGATGTGAGATTTGAGTGGGGACACAGAGCCAAACCATATTACCACACATATTTTTCCCCTGTGCCACTGAGAATACTAGAGATGCATTATTTCCTTAAGGATTGCTCTTAAGGAGCTCCATTCTTGTATCCAAGATTTCCTTCTAAGATGATGGCAGGCATCCACTCTTTGGATACTGATGCCAGCACTTCCTTGACCTAACCAGGTCTCAATGAAAGGTTTTCAAACAACCACCAGGATTCACATGTCTTAAGTGGCCTGTAGACTGAAATATTGAGGAGGTACAGTTGTCCAAAGAGTAAAGGAGAAGTACCCTCATGTCCCTTTCGTGACTGCTGCCTGATGGACAGCAACGATAAGATACACATGCATTTCACTAATGTTCAAATATAGAAGGAAAAATATTATGTCTTACGAAGAGAAAAAGGCAAGGCATAATGTCTTTATGCTCCCATAATGAGAAAGATTCTATTTTCATCTCTTTCACGAATTTATTTAGTGATGTAGATCAAGTAACTCCACCCTTAATGGGCTCCAATTTCCTTTTTTAATTAAGTGGTCAAATATAAGTTTCCCTAAGTTCTCTTCAGTTCTTTGTTTTCAGAGCCAAGACTACAACATGCAGTATTTTTATGACATGGTCTAAAGACTGATCCTGGGTGCCCTGGCTCATCCCAAAATATTTTCCTAGTAAAACAGTAGACTCAGCTGCACAAATTCCCAATAATGGAATCACTCCTCTGGATTAGACAATTAAATGAGTGGCCTGGTTACATTCCAGTGTCTCGTGTGTGTGTGGGTGGGTGGGTGTGTGTATGTCGGGGCAGTCAGGGAGAAGAGTGCAGAGCTGGCTAATTCCTCAGAAGTAGAGAATACACCCTAAGGACATGAAATTTAGGAAATGTGAGTTTCAACAGGGAAGTAGAATCTGATGATGACAAGGCTGGGAGGCCACAGATGATAATGAGTCACCAACAGAAAGGACACTGAGTCACAGGGCAAGGCCTTGCAGGGAAAGGGGTCCAGGAAGGAGACAGGTCTTCTGCTTAAGACAATCTTCACTCCTTTTTGAATTTTGATTTGAGTCATTCCCGACTATAATCTCTATAGGTTTCTGGGTCAGTAAAATTAAACTCTCAAAAGGTACATTCCTGAAAAACAGGTTTTACAAAAACATCACTATCTGACTGAATAACAGGTTTATAGGGGGAAAAGAGAAGTGTAAGAAAAAGCAACATTGTCCAATTGTAAATGTCAGTTCCAAGGAGGAAAAAGTCTTCATAAAATTAGGTCACTGACAACTTTTAAACCAAACTGAGAAATGTTTTCACAAGTTCAAGATGAATTTTCCCCCATTCTGAATGTGCTTGCCAACAGAAATCCACATAAACTGTAAAAGAACTTATTAAAACAAGTATGATATGCCATATAAAATATTATAATAAGATAAAACTAAAGGCATAATCTTTCCAATGGCATCTAATGCCTTAGGTACTTATCCTATAAGAACTCACAAGCAATATTAAATGCAAAGTAAGTAACACTAAAAATCCTAAGAACTAAATCTGTTCCATTAACACAAACCAGCTATGGTCCCAAATCCTTTGGAAATGAGAGATGAAAGCTTAGGCTTATGATCACTATTTTAACCTCCTGGCAGGGACACAGTCATCACAAAACAATTCAGAGCATATCCAACTTCCAGACAGATCCAGCCCTAAGGAAAGAATTGCCAGCCAAGGTTTCACTAGCACTCCAAGCCAGCAGCTCTGATTTCAGCCTGCTTCAGAATCACCTGGAGGGGTTAATGAAAGACCAGCTGTGAGAATTCACCCCAGAGTTTCTGACTCTGTAGTTCTGGGGATGGCCTGAGAATGTGCACTTCCAGCATGTTCCCAAAGTGATGCTGGACCAGGGGCCATACCTTGATGACAAGTGCCCTAGGGCATACTAAAGAAAGAATAGCATGATATTTTCTCCTAAAACATAGAATAGATTTGATTCATTTTTGCCAATTATATTATTTTAGTGATACTCTGAAACACTTTTAAAAAATATATTTAGGTTGGTGCAAAAGTTAATTGTGGTTTCAACCAGGCACAGTGACTCATGCCTGGAATCCAAGCACTCTGGGAGACCAAGTTGGGCAGATCACGTGAGGTCAGGATTTCAAGACCAGCCTGGCCAACATCGTGAAACCCCGCCTCCACTAAAAATACCAAAATTAGCTGGGTATGGTGGAGGGTGCCTGTAGTCCCAGCTACTCAGGAGGCTGAAGCAGGATAATCACTTAAACCCAGAAGGCAGAGGTTGCAGTGAGCCAAGATCCCACCACTGCACTTCAGCCTGGGCAACAGAGCAAGGCTCCCAACAAACAAAACAACAACAACAAAAAGTAATTGTGGTTTAGACCATTAAAAAAAAAAAAAAGTCAAAATCTGCAATTACTTTTGCACCAACCTAATAGTTTGGAACAAAAATCCACGTCAAAAGTCCAAAACACTATGGAACAAATTTGAGAGCATGAAAGGATGATGAGAAGGGAGTACAGCAAAGCACAGGCCAGGGCTGAGAAAGCAGCCATCATGTCTTGCCTGTGACCAACCATCTGAACTACTAACAAAAGCTTTGGTGCGCAGAAGCTTAGTACCTTCCCTAAAGGGGCAAAAGCTCAGGGCAGGTCACCAAGGAAGTGATCCCTGGCCTGGTATTTTCACAACGGTAAAGTCTGTGGTAGAGAAAAACAACAGGAGAAAAAAAAGCTCTCAAAAGCCTGAAGAGTCTGCATAGGCAAAAGGCCTTTCTGCCCAAATAGGGAAAGGGGGGGACAAGACACTTCCTCACATCTGCTTCGAAGCCCAGTCTGCCCCCAGCACCCCTTGGGTTAAGAGGGAGGCAAACGGCTCCATCTCAGGTACCTTTAGTGCACCATGGGGCAAGCTCCACCTTCTCTCTTCTGGTACCCGCGCTCCCCTGCAGCTTTAATGAACCTCTGGGCCTCAAACGATTGCCCTGATTTGCCAGAATCCTGAGAAACTGAGCAACCATTTTAGGCTAGGGATGAAATCCAATGATCTGATAAAAGAATACATGTAGAGAAGTAAACGCAATATGAAGGGCTTTTAAAAGAACAACATAAACACTACAGCACTATTTTAAAAGTCCTTAGATTCCTGGACAGCAGCCCACCACAGATAAGTACAACATGTCCTGCCATACCAAAGAGAACATTTCTGGAATTCTGGCAGCAACACAGCCACAGAGCCCTTACCTCCAAGAACACGCACAGAAGTGAGTGCACCAGGTGCAGCCACTAACTATACCCAATCTGGCTCCCCAGGTTGAGTTCTTCACCTCTGAAGTCAAGGGTGGCAACATTATCAGCAAAAACTACTCAAAAACACTGTCCTCACAAGGCACAGCGGCTCCTGTAATCCTAGCACTCTGGGAGGCCAAGGCAGGCAGATCACTTGAGGTCAGGAGTTCGAGACCAGCCTGCCCAACATGTCGAAACCCTGTCTCTACTAAAAATAGAAAAATTAGCCGGGTGTGGTGGCGGGCGCCTATAATCTCAGCTACTTAAGAGGCTGAAGCAGAAGAATCACTTGAACCCATGAATCAGAGGTTGCAGTGAACCAAGATTGTGCCTGGGCAACAAGAGCAAAACTCCGTCTCAAAAAAAAAAAAAAAAAAAAAAAAAAAAAAAAAAAAAAACCAAACCACTGTCCTGAAAAAAGCCAATATTAACTTTTTAAAGGGTGGAAGGAAACACTGACTTTTTTTTTTTTTTTTTTTTTTCTTAGACTGGTGATTGCTCTACTTCTCTCTCCAACAATTCATTTATATCCTTCCGTCTTTTCAAATTCTCCACAGTTTTCCCCTCAAGGAGGAAACTAGACATAGCTAAGGCTCATCCTTCAGCTCAGCTCAGATACCACTTCTCCAATATGCCTTCCCTGAATTCCCCAATCATCTGATTACCATGAAACACACTGGAAATTACATGCTTTCAGCCATCTCCTGCAATGGATGACTCACTACTCAAGGACAGGACTTACATCTTTATCTTTATAGCATGTGGCACGTGGCAGACACACAATATTTGTTGAACTGTATAATACAGTCTATTTAGGTATACAGAGGAGGCATATGGACATATATAACTGGTGGCTCAAAACCAACAGAAATTGCTGAGCATCCACACACATGACTTTATCCCTTAAAACCTAAAGTCCCATCTTACCCTTAGGATTCCAAAAGCTTTTTAAAATATTTGGCAATACGGTTTTAATATTTTAATGACTCAGTCTTAATTAGGAATATCCAATTATTAATATTATGCTGCACCATTATTCAATTTAGGATTTCAAAAAATACTAAACTAATTGCTTTTAAAGATTAAGTGGGCCAGGCACAGTGGCTTAGGCCTGTAATCCCAGCACTTTGGGAGACCAAGGCAGGCAGATCATGAAGTCAAGAGATCGAGACCAGCCTGGCCAACACGGTGAAAACCCGTCTCTACTAAAATACGAAAATTAGCCAGATGTGCTGGTGCGCACCTGTAGTTCCAGCTACTCGGGAGGCTGAGGCAGGAGAATCACTTGAACTAAGGAGGCAGAGGTTGCAGTGAGTCGAGATAGCACCACTGTACTCTGGCCTGGCAACAGTGAGACTCCATCTCAAAAAAAAAAAAAGATTAAGTGACCATTATTATTAAATCATTTGAATCAATTTTAGACTATTTCTACCTTTTTTTTTTTACAGCTATCATTTTGCATGCCTTTCTTAATCTGACTTTAACATGCTAATGGCTTGTAAAAATTGTAAGTAAAACAAGAGTCGTTCGAAGTTCTCAGAATGTACTGGCATCCATTTTAGAGCTGTCATTTTGCATTCCTTTCTTAATCTGTGGCTTTTAACATGCTGATGGTTTGTAAAAATTGTAAGTAAAACAAGAGTCTTTCAAAGTTCTCAGAACGTACTGGTATCCATTTTAGCTGCTTAAAGACCTTCCTTATCTCCTTGTCCCATTGTCGGTGGTATGGGCTCGATAAACTATACAAAGACCCTCTGCTGTGTCTCCACACCACAAACTCTCAGTTCAAATACTTCTTCCATAAACCCTCTCCTAACAACCACAAACTTAGGGGCTGCTCACTCCGTGTGGGCCACTCTCTCTATCTTGGCCGGGCGCACTGTGTATATTCTGTTTTCTTTTTCCACTCCTTGTCTGAAGCACTTGGTATAGGCTGTTTTAATTAGCTCTTTACCACTTATTCCCCAGTACCACACTGGAAATTTCTTGAGGCAAGTATCTATTCTTCCTCAAAAGTTTCAGGCACTGTTTAGCAATGCATCAGTTAGGTTTTAGTAAGCATTCAAAGGTATTTAAAGAAACAAAGGTAGCCATAGTGATTCTACTTTAAAAAAAAATGATCAGTGACTATCAAGACTAGAGACACACAAACAATGTCAATACGGGTTAAGTGTTCAACTTTCCCACTTTTACTAATTTCATTATTGCAACTCACTGCTAAGTTAGGAAAGTACTATTTTTATTTCTTTCTTTTTCTTTTTCTTTTTTTTTTTTTTGAGACGGAGTCTTGCTCTGTCACCCAGGCCGGAGTGCAGTAGCATAATCTCGGCTCACTGCAGCCTCTGCACCGAGGGTTCCAGCGATTCTCCTGCCTTAGCCTCCCCAGTAGCTGAGATTATAGGCGCCTGCCACCATCCCCGGCTAATTCTTGTATTATTAATAGACAGGGTTTTTCCATGTTGGCCAGGCTGGTCTGGAACTCCTGACCTCAGGTGATCCACCCGCCTCAGCCTCCCAAACTGCTGGGATTACAGGCATGAGTCACTGCGCCCAGCCAGAAAAGTACTATTTGTCTTAGTTTCTAAGGATCAGGAATTCTTGTCAAGGAGAAAGAAGCGGATGGGGAGAAGAACCTACAGATTTAAAGTGACTTGGAAACATATCAATTTAATGTAATGTTTGGATTCAGATTCAAAGAGACCAACTGTTACTGGGAGCAGGGGTAGGGGAGGGAAGGAGAGACAGAATTTAAATGAACATCAGGAAAACTTGAATATGACTTAATTCTTCATAAAAGAAATTATTGATTGTGATAAAGATGTTGCTTTTTTTTAAGTGTCTGCATTTTCAGATATATACTGAAGTATTTATGGATGAAATGAGGTGACACTGGGCTTTCTGTCAAAATAACAGGGAAAGCAGGAGCTCAGGGTGAGTAAGGAGCACAGGAGAAATGAGTCTGGTCTGAGGCTGCATGTTGAGTCCATGTAGTTTCATTGCATATTTCTCTCGACTTTGGTATGTGTTTGAAATTTTTCATGCTGAAAAGAAAGAAAGCATTAGGAAGTGTCCTGTAATTCCGTGGTAGGTTGTCACTGGCGACCAGTGCCCCTACCCCAGCTATTGACAGCGTCCTGCTTTCTAGCAGGTGTTTCTGTTTCCACAATGAGTTCTGTGTGTCACACCACACCACTCCTCTCTAAAGTTCATGGCCTTATACGGACACCACCCTACTCTCATTCCTATCCTGCATGAGAGCCCAACTTCGTCTAAGACAGAGACCCTATCAACCTCCATCACAGCTGGAGATTAAACCAGTCGGTCAGCTAACAACAGCTCTGCAAACCATGCTGTCTATTCCCCACAGCCTGGAGCCAGTACCATACTCCAGTTTTTGGACCTCGTCACTCCATTTCAAGGAACCTAAAACAGAAACACAATACTAAGCCTGACATCTGTAGAGCTAAAATCCAGCACCACCCTGCTCAGAACTCTCTTCCTCCAGACACCAGGATGAGGCCTTTGTGCAGTACCCTGCTGAAAAGGCCATCAGCACCTCACCACTCCAGACATGCTATAGCCCATCCCCATCTGGCTTCTTGACCTCTATTCTATTGTGCAGCATTTTTCACTGTCTGCCAATGGATCACAGGTTTATTTCTACTTCTCACTGCCCCTGACTAGAATCTAACCTCCATGAAGGTGGAGACTTTGCTTTCTTTGCCTTTACCTATGTCCTGAGATTCTCAACAGCAACTGGAACATAAAAAGAGATCAACAGGTATGTGCTAAACGTTCAGGATGCCAGGAAAGTGTAACTATCAAAGAGGGTTAAGAACAAAAAATTAACACTATTAACATAAACTAAGAACACACCCCTCACCAGCTCACACAACCAACCCCGTGTACTAGAAAGTGACGTCATGGCACAATTTTTATCCACTATCTTATTTAGTCTTTCCTAAATAGCTGAAAAATTGATGACTACAGGATCACATGAATAATGACTTAATATGTCAGTGTGTGCCAGAAAAACCTCATGGGACCACAGTATCTTCACACACCCTCTACAGTAGCTACCGTATTTACATACAAATTAACTTAAAATTTAGGAACAAGTACAAATTATATTAGGGCTTTTTGAGGACATATGTCTGTCACTTTGTAAATCCAAATCAGTGTCCTCCTGCAGCCCTACCCAACATACACCCTGACTACCAGCCACAACCCAGGAAACTAGAGTGACACCTATGAAGCCAGCTGTAGTGACAGAGAGGGCAGTTTGGAGTGCCTGCTTAACACATACAGCTCTACCTCCTAGATGCCATGTGATCTAGGGCAAGGTAATGTGCCTCTGTTTCCTCATCTGTTAAATGGGGAACAATAGCAGAATCTACCTCATAGGGCTGATGTGAGAATTCAGTGCCTTAGCATTTGGTAAACAGCTTAGAACAATTCCTGGCTGATATGGTTTGGCCCTGTGTGCCCACCAAAATCTCACCTGAAAGTATAATCTCCATAATTCCCACATGTCAAGGGCAGGGCCAGGTGGAGATACCTGGATCATGGGGGTGGTTTCCCCCATGCTATTCTTGTGATATTGAGTTCTTGTGAGATCTGATGGTTCTGTAAGCATCTGGCATTTCTCCTGCCTGCACTCGCTCCATCCTGCCACCTTGGGAAGAAGGTATCTGCTTCTCCTTTGCCTTCTGCCACAATTGTAGGTTTCCTGATGTCCCCCAGGATTTCGGAACTGTGAGTCAACTAAACCTCTTTCCTTTATAAATTACCCAGTCTCAGGTATTTCTTCATAGCAGTGCGAGAACAGATTAATACACTGGTACATTGTCAATGTAAACCAACTTAGCTAATACGTCCAGTATTATTTCTGCCACATCTGAACTCACTGATATACTATAACATAATTCTAGATAGCACTCATTTTCAAGAACATAGAAAAAAGAATCTTTTTTTTTTTTTTTTTGGAGACAGAGCCTTGCTCTGTTGCCAGGCTGGAGTGAAGTGGTGCGATCTCGGCTCACTGCAACCTCCACCTCCTGGGTTCAGGCAATTCTCCTGCCTCAGCCTCCCGAGTAGCTGGGACTACAGGCTCACGCCACCATGCCCAGCTAATTTTGTATTTTAATAAAGACAGGGTTTCACCATGTTGGCCAGGATGGTCTTGATCTCTTGACCTCGTGATCCGCCCTCCTCGGCCTCCCAAAGTGCTAGGATTACAGGCGTGAGCCACCACACTCAGCCTGTATTTTTTTTTTAAGCCTGAAATAAATGATGGGAATAGATGGTGTGTCATAATCTGGAAGCAATTCTACTGTAAATTTGGTTTAATCAAAGAATGTTAGGAAGGTAATACAAGCTTTTTAAGAAAAGCAGGAAAAATAAAAAGAAAAGCAGGCAAATATTATTCAATAATCCCAAAATTTACAGTTGAGTGCATGTTAAATGAGACCATACACTCAAGGCACTCAGCATAGCATCGCATATGAAGAGCACCCCATGGGGGACAGCTGGTTATTTATGTTTGTTTTTGAGATAGGGTCTTGCTCTATCACCCAGGCTAGAGGGCAGTGGCACAATCTTGGCTCACTGCAACCTCAGCCTCCTGGGCTCAAGTGATCCTCCCCACCTCAGCCTCCTGAGTAGCTGGGACCACCGGCACATGCCACCATGCCTGGTTAGTTTTTGTATTTTTGTAGAGATGCGGTTTCACCATGTTGGCCAGGCCGGTCTCAAACTCCCCAACTTGTGCAATCTACGCATCTCAGCCTCCCAAAGTGCTGGAATTACAGGCATGACCCACCATGCGTGGCTAAGTGTAGTTATTCTTATTCTTGTTATGATCATAAATCTTGATGCAAAATGGGATCGGAAAAACCTCCAAGGCCCAAGTTCTCTCCCTTTCCACACAGCCTAGAAATCTTCAGGGGTATGAGTCAGGTGTTAACATTGCCCTCTGTCCTCTGCTTCTATATAAGGGTTTTTGCTTTTATCCCCTTGGCATATTAAGCTTCTGCATGAGATTCTACATAAATGAAAGTGCTCTGATGCAACAAAAAGCTAGAAAGCAGTGACACAGTCCACGTGTCCACTTTACAGATGAAGAGGACAGACCTTGGTCAAGAGGTCCAGGAGCTTCTCCAAGTTCTGACCACCGTCAGCACCCTCATGGAACTAGAAATCAGGGATCCTGAAACCTCATCTTTCCAATACAATGCACTACTGTACCCAGAGATAAATGCATCAAAACTTCTACCAGAACCAGCTTCAAAACCCAGATTTTTCCCCCTTGAAATCTGACTTACTAATTTATACCCCGCTCAACTCACCATAATTTCTCTCTGTTCTTCCAGATTCTTCAAAAAATTTGAAAATTCACGTAAGGAAGCATCTGTAAGAAGAAAGGAATGATTATTTGGTGGCCATGGCAAAGGAAAACAACCCAAAACCTCATGTCTAATTACCTATGCATCGTTCATCATCTGTCTCAGCATCACCAATAAACTCAAACTTGAAGTCTCTGAGTGAATGAGCAAACTTCCGCTGGGCCACTGACAAACCTAGAAAGAAAAGTGTAATGATGACTTGGGTACTTGTTTTAAGTCAAGGCATGAAAGACATTTATTTCTCCTAAAATTGGTAAAGCTGTAGAGCTCTCCTCCACTCGATTTATGAGAAGGCACGACCCAACTTCCTTGTCAAGTGGTCCACCATCTTCAACCTGGCATGCTCCGGGTAGCCTCTGCCTTCCAGTCTATACCCTGCCATAGAACAGATACTAGAGAAATGTTTATTCCCTCCCCCACCTCCTTCTTCCTCAGACTGATTATTTCCCATTGTTCACTAAAGCATTTTCCCTTTCTCTGCTCACTCCAGTCAGGACTTGCCCAATTCTGAAGTTCAGGCTGTGATTAGGAACACACACGCCTGGTAGTGGCCTGATGCTATCTGGCTGCCTGCCGTGGTTTCAAACATCAGGATCTCAAAAGCCCAAGGTCAGCCAACCAGGTGCTCTCAACTGACTACCAAATCACTACTCCACCCAGAGAAACTCAGAAGATTCAAAAAGAATGTTCATAGAAAACAGAATCAGAGAGGTAACTGAAGGCCCAGAAGAAATGGTATAAAGAATTAATTCTGCAAGAAGACCTACAGAGGTCCTCATCTTAATTGGAGATTAATAGAACAGTGGAAAACTCTACTAAAATAGTCTAACATTTATTTTACAGGCCTTGCACCATGCCACGTGATATGCATATTTTATTTCATTCAAAAATTCTCAAGAGATATATAAAGATTATTATACCACTTTACAAACAAAGAAGCCAAAACTCAAAGACGTTAAGTAATTTGCATAAGATTGGCACAGCTACAAACAATAGCAGCAAAGGCTTAATTATGCTTCAGAACCACCTATCCAAAGGCCACGGCCTGACCAGTATGCTACAATCCTGCCTCAGGTTTAAAGCACTTTCTAAGAAAGTGTTCACTGATTTCTACACTTCACACAGCTATTGTCTTCCTGTGTGTCTCCTTCACACATTACTGTCATAATGAAGACTGAGTCATATTATGGTAATAAAATGGTTTAACAGACTGTTTTTAGAGCAGTTTTAGGTTCACAGCAAAACTCAGCTGAAGATACAAAGGTTCCCCACAGGGCCCCTGCTCTGCCACGTGCACCGCCTCCAACCTTTTCAACATTCCCCACTGTCAGTTTTTGAAACTTCATTTTTCCTCCAATTCATGTTTATTGTGCTGTTCTCAATTTTTTTTTTAAATGGAATCTCGCTGTGTTGCCCAGGATGGGGTGCAGCGGCGTGATCTCAGCTCACCGCAACATCCACCTTCTGGGTTCAAGTGATTATCCTGCCTCAGCCTCCTGAGTAGCTGGGATTACAGGCACATGACACTACACCCAGCTAATTTTTTTTGTTTTTGTAGAGACGGGGTTTCACCATGTTGGTCAGGCTGGTCTCAAACTCCTGACCTTGTGATCCGCCCACCTCGGCCTCCCAAAGTGCTGGGATTACAGGCATGAGCCACCACACCTGGCCTCAATTTTTTTTAAATAATATTTAAACATGGAAAGACCTAAGCATGAAAAGGCAAAACTGTAAAACTTTCGAATCATATAAAACGGTAATTTCTTACACCTGGAGTACAGAAGAAAAGCACAACACATGAGGTAAAATGAGATGGACTGCAAGCATGGACCAGTCCTCCAGCCCTCCTTGTAGGCACATCTCAGCACACTGTGATGTTACAGCTCCCCCCATAGAAACGCATCTAATTCCATCACTTGAACCTGGGCTAGTCTTGTAGCCAATAGAATACAGAGCAAGTGGCACCCTGCCAATGCAGAGCCTCCACCTCAAGGAATGTTACTCACCTCTACTTCACTCTCTTGGAACCCTCAGTCCTCCATGAGTACAAGCCCAAGCTCTCGGGCTCACTAATGAATGACTCCTGGCTCAGCGGCCCTCTAGTTGCCAAAGCAGCTGCCAGCCAGCCAGCCTGCACAGGCAGAGCTTCCCTGTACTCCATATGGCCGTTCAGAGGGAAACGTAACGGTCAGTGAGTAGAGCACACACTGGAATAAATAAATGTCTGCTGTTTTAGCCATCGGGTTTGGGGCTGATTAAAAACATAACTGATAAAGAAAACTTAATAAAATTTGCTTCTGTTACATTGTAAAATATGGCCGGGTACAGTGGTTCACGCCTGTTATCCCAGCACTTTGGAAGGCCAAGGTGGGCTGATCATTTGAGGCCAGGAGTTTGAGACTAGCCCAGCTAACATGGTGAAATCCTATCTCTATTAAAATGACAAAAATTAGATCGGCATGGTAGAGCATGCCTTTAATCCCAGCTACTTGGGAGGCTGAGGCACAGGAATAGATTAAACACAGGAGGAGTAGGTTGCAGTGAGCCAAGATCATGCCACTGCACTCCAGCCTGGGCAACAGAGGAGACCCTGTTGCCCGGGTTGGGGGGTGGGGGGAGAACGGCTGTGGTAACCCATGCCTGTAATCCCAGCACTACTTTGGGAGGCTGAGGCTGGCAGATCGCCTGAGGTCAGGAGTGGTGACCAGCCTGTCTAAAACCCCACCTCTACTAAAAATACAAAAATTAGCCAGGCATGGTGGCAGGCACCTGTAATCCCAGGTACTCGGGAGGCTGAGACAGGAGAATCTCTTGAACTTGGGAGAAAGAAGTTGCAGTGAGCGGAGATCACGCCATTGCACTCCAGCCTGGGTGACAGAGCGAAACTCTGTCTCAAAAAATAAAAAAGTTACACTAAAACAAGTTAAAGTATTTGTTTAGGTTACATATATAGGTCACAAAATCAGACTAGAACATGAATCATCATCTCAAAACCCAAGCAACATTTACCTCTGGGGCCAAGGGAAGGTGATGCAGTCAGAAAGTTATGAGGGGATTAAAGATATTTTATTTAATAACCTAGTGGTGAGTCTATGGATACTGGCTTTATCATGCTTTAAAATGTACATGTGTTTCATACGCTTCTGTATTTTTGCCATAATCGCACAGTTAATAAAAATTTTAAAACCATAATAAAATTAAAGCCTAGCTATTTAGGCTATTCTAAAATAACTTTAGTTACAGCCAGAAGTTGTGGCTCACACCTGTAATCCCAGCACTTTGGGAGGCTGAGCCAGGCAGATCACTGAGGTCAGAAGTTCAAGACCAGCCTGCTAAATATGGTGAAACCCCGTCTCTACTAAAAATGCAAAAATTAGCCAGGTGTGGTGGCGGATCCCTATAATCCCAGCTACTCAGGAGGCTGAGGCAGGAGAATCACTTGAACCCAGGAGGCGGAGGTTGCAGTGAGCAGAGATTGCACTACTGCTCTCCAGCCTGGGTGACAGAGTAAAACTGTCTCAAAAAAAATTTTAAAAAAAAAAAAAAAAAAAAAAAAAGTAAATAAAATAACTTTGTTCCTAATGTAAACCAAGCAAAGTTACAATTGCTCTCTAAGATGGAGACACACTGGCTGCTCCTGGTTCACACATGCCAAACTCATTCCAGTCTGAAAACCCTTAACTTGCTGTTTCCCGAGCCCACTGGACCACTCCTCCAACACCAGCTCAGGAATCCTCCTCTTCTCAGCCTCCCTAGGATAGGGCCAGTCCTTGGCACTGAGGCCCTCTCCCCTTCTACTGCCATCTTATTTCCTTCATAGCACTTACTACTCCAAATTTATTTAATCAATATTTACAAAGTGTTACCTATCTTCCCACTCTGAAACCTCATTTCCCTGAAGCAACAGCTGTCAGTCTTGTGATTCACTATATCCATGAAACAGCTGCCAAAACTGTAAATAAAATATAATAGGCTGGGCTCAGAAGCCCATACCGATAATCCCAGCACTCTGGGAGGCCAAGGCAGGCAGATCACCTGAGGTAAGGAATTCGAGACCAACGTGGCCAACATGGTGAAACCCCATCTCTACTAGAAATACAAACATTAGCTGGGCAGGCACCTGTTACTCCAGCTACGAGGGAGGCTGCAGCACAAGACTTGCTTGAACCTGGGAGGTGGAGGCTGTAGTAAGCTGAGATCATACCATTGCACTCCAGCCTGGGCTACTCCAGAGAGACTCCGTCTCAAAAAAATAAAAATAAAAAGATATGCTAGGATCACTTTGATTTATTTCATGTACCTTTTTGCAAATAATGATAGTTTGTGGGCTTATGTTTTTTTTTTTTTTTTCGGTGAGACGGAGTCTCTCTCCGACACCAGGCTGGAGTGCAGTGGCACAATCTCGGCTCACTAAAACCTCCACCTCCCGGTTCAAGTGATTCTTCTGCCTCAGCCTCCCATGTAGCTGGGATTACAAGCACACACCACAACACCTGGCTAATTTTTGTATTTTTAGTATAGACGGGGTTTCACCATGTTGGTCAGGATAGTCTTGATCTCTAGACTTTGTGATCCACCCGCCTCGGCCTCCCAAAGTGCTGGGATTACAGGCATGAGCTACCACACCCAGTCGGCTTATGATTTTTTTTTTTTAAAGACGGGGTTTCACCATGTTGGTCAGGCTGGTCTTGAACTCGTGACCTCAGGTGATCCGCCCACCTTGGCCTCCAAAGTGCTTGGATTACAGGCGTGAGCCACCGCGCCCAGCTGGCTTATGATTTTAAGTTACATTTATTCCATTTTGCTGTTTTCTTTGCTAGATCACAAAAGGGTCCTGTTTATATGTGTACATTTACACATAATATAGACAAACATATTTATATTTACTTACCTATGTGTGTATTTTTTATACATTGCTATGGATAGACTGGTCTAAACTATATATTCTTCCATTACAGCAGTTTCCTTATTTTATCCAAAATTACTGGATCAAAGGCTGAAAGGTATTTTAAAGATGGTGGTTCACATCGTCAGAATAGAAGGCTCTCTGGAAAGTTAAAATTTAAATGCACCAACATTTCATGCCTAATTTCATTAGCTGAAAATGTAATGGTAGATTAAATTGGGGCTCACTTGCATAACTAATCTGATGTATTTCTCCCTCTGTAAATAGCATGCTTCACACTTAAGAATTATAGTTACATAATTTCTTAATTTTAAAATGTAAGCATTTTCATCACTCATTTTCCCCTTTCTGGTGATCTGCTCCTAATGTTGGAGTTCATTATGTAAAAATTCCACTGTTAAAAATCTGACCACACCATATTCTATTTCTTTTGATAATTATAAATTTGATTGTCTTTCCATTACTTCGTACATTTTAAATTTATTTTCCCATGCAGTTCATATTTTAAAGATGTCTTCTTCCTTTCAAAACAAAGTCATAAGGCAGTTTGCTAAACTTAATGTAGTCCATTAAATGTATTTTCTTTCCAATATCATTGCACATGAAACTCAAGCAGTTTGTAACTGATACAGTTACAAAGACCAGCAATATCTCTGCCTGGGCTAGATGCAAGGTGTGGAGAATAGAGGAAACCAACCAACCAACTTTGAGACAGAGTTTCACTCTTGTTGCCCAGACTGGAG
Source organism: Sapajus apella (assembly GCF_009761245.1). Taxonomy (NCBI): domain Eukaryota; kingdom Metazoa; phylum Chordata; class Mammalia; order Primates; family Cebidae; genus Sapajus; species Sapajus apella. The sequence continues at coordinate 5,227,560 of NW_022437001.1, forward strand.
TGCAATGGCACAATCTCGGCTCACCACAACCTCCAACTCCCAGGTTCATGGGATTCTCCTGCCTCAGCCTCCCCAGAGTGCCTAAGACTACAGGGTCCCACCACCACACCAATCTAATTTTGTATTTTTAGTAGGGGTTCCTCCATGTTGGTCAGGCAGGCCTCAAACTCCCGACCTCAGATGATCCGCCCGCCTTGGCCGCCCAAAAAGCTGGGATTACAGGCATGAGCCACCTTGCCTGGTCTAATCAACTAACCTTTATTGAGTACCTGCTGTATGCTAATTGATTTGTAAATATTATTTCAATTACTCTTAGTATGCCAGAAGGGTAGGTATTGGTGTTACCTTTCTTTAAAAAAAGAAAACTAGGTTCAGAGATAGTTTAGTTACTCAACTAAGGTCACAGACCTCTTTACACTGCTGGTAGTAAGTCTGGGAGGCAAAGAATCAACTCTCTGGTTTCTGAGACTTCCACCAATGTCCTTTCCATTACACCATTCCATCTTTCAAGACATTTCACGTTATTCCCAGGTCCCTCCCTAGATCTCAACTGGCATAAAACCATCAGGCTCTCTAAATGACTCTAATGCAGAATTCTAACTAAATGGAAAAATCATTCATGTGTACCTCCATGTCCCCTATTCTCCTCTGCCTGCTAATTCCTGACTATTGTGAATTAATACTGTTCTTTAGATACCCTTGGTGGATGATGCCAAGTCTGAATGTGCACAAAAGCACAGCTAACATAAAAGAATGAATGTTGGGGTCTGTTGGGCGTTGGGGGGCAGCTCCTTGCAGCCTTCAACTCCTGGGCTTATGAGAAACTCCCATCTCAACCTCTTGAGTAGCTGGGACTATAGGCATGAACCACAACTTTCTTTTAAATTTTTTGTAGAGATGGGGTCTCACTATGCTGCCCAGGCTGGTCTTGAACTCCTAGGCTCAAGTGATCCTCCTGCCTTGGCCCCACAAAGTGCTGGGATTACAGGTGTGAGCCACAGCACCCAGCCTGACCTCTGTTTCTGTCATCACATCTCTTCTCTGACTCTCAAGGACCATCGTGATTACAATGGGCCCCGGGATAATCCAAGATAACCCCCCATCTCAGGGTCTTCAATTTAATCACATCTGAAAGTCCCTTTTACCGTATAAAATAACATATTCACAGGTTCCAGGGATGATTAGGACAGGACATCACTGGAGGGCCACCATTCTGGCTACCACATCTTATAACATCAAGCACTCTACTAATCATTTTACATTTGTAGATTCGGTTAACTATCACCACAGCAGAGGAGGTCACAGACACAGAGGTTACCCAACTTGCCCAGGGTCATACAACTAGGAAGTAGTGGAACCTGGAGATGTGTCGAGAGCAGACTGAAGGTAGACAGGGAGGCAGCAGGGTGACAAGTTAGGAGGTTCCTGTCCTGATCCAGGTGGGAGATGAGGAGGGTCCTTTAAGGATGTTCTGGAAATTGTGCCAACACCTAGTGAGACTCAGAGGTCTCAACGTAACGATTGTGGGCTCTAGGTGCAAATAAATCTTTTCAGCTTCTTGGCTTCGACACAAAGAAAGCCTGGTTTATGGGTGCTATGGTAATTTGTAGGGTGGTAGTGCCTCTGTATTATGGGTTGAACCGTGTTCTCCCCAAATTTATATATTGAAATCCGGACCCCCAGAACCTGAGAATGTATCCTTATCTACAACTAGGGTCTTTACAGAAGTAATCCATTAAAATGAGATCATTAAGAATAGGCCCTGCTCCAATATGTGTGTTCCTATGAAAAGAAGAAATTAGGACACGAGGTACACAATATACAGATGAGAACACTATTTGAAAGCATTGTCTTTAAAGATCATGGAAGTTACGCTCAATGACAAAACACAGTATTATTCAAACATTTTGGTAGCAAACATAGTAATTTGGCAAATAAAGTAGTTTCCCAAATGTTCTAAGAAAGGAAATACAAAAAGAATAATAAAGCCACATCCAGGAGCAAATTACCTTGTTAATCATAGTGTATACTTAGGGCCCAAAGCAAATATTAGTAGGGATTTAGATGTCAGGTGTTCATCTGGCTTAATAAACATGAGCTCGTTCACTCCTCTGCCATTGGAGTATCACCATTTCACGGCACAACTGAGAATCTTAGCTCCCAATCAAAGCCAAGAGTTACTGTGTAACTCCCTCGTTTCTCTCAAACTCTTTTTTTTCTTTTTTGAGGCGGAATCTCACTCTGTTGCCCAGGCTCGAGTGCAATGGCGTGATCTTGGCTCACTGCAACCTCTGCCTCCCAGGTTCAAGCAATTCTCCTGCCTCAGCCTCCCAAGTAGCTGGAATTACAGGCGTCCGCCACCAGGCCCAGCTAATTTTTTTGTATCTTTGGTAGAGACAGGGTTTCACCATGTAGGTCAGGCTGGTCTCAAACTCCTGACCTCATGATCTACCCGCCTCGACCTCCCAGAGTGCTGGGATTACAGGTGTGAGCCACTGTGCCCGGCCCTCTCAAATTCTTTATTATTTATTTTCCTTCAAATAAACTTTTGGGGAAAAAAAAAAAGACGCATCCTAGCAAAGAGCTAAAACATCCTCTTGTATGTTCCAAAATAAGCCAGGATGACAAGAACCAAAAGAACCACCACAAGAAATGACCAACGACTTGGGCATCTATCATTTGCTCAGCGCAGCCCACAGTGCTGTATGAATACAAAGAGGGTGATGCTGCCACCCTAAGGAGTCCACCCACACCCTAGATCTGAGAGAAATCACCATCCCATGTTGCCTGTGAACTGAGGGGTCCAGATTTGCAAATTCCACAGGAGTGCCATATAAGACATATCCCGGGGCGGCGGGGGGGGGAAGAAAAGGAAGAAAATAAATTAATGCTATCAGGAAAACACAGCACTGAATATGGAGACTTGATAGTACTAAAAAGTGAGTTCAGTTTATATCACTATAAACTGCAGAAGAGTCATTAAGAACAAAATGAGAGGAATGCTTTCTACGGGAATGAGAAGGACTACGTATGCTATACAATTGCTGTTAAGTTAGGACCTTTTGAATGCAAAGCCTCAAATAAGAGAATACTATTGCAAAGAAATCAGGAAAAAATGTGAGCAACTTGCTGTGAGAAAGAACTCGCAGTACAGTTACGTCAGATCTTCTCCCTGGGCCTCTGCCATAACCTAACTTGGCTTCTCTCTGCGTGTTTACTTTTCTCCGTCACATGCGATTGTCACGTCTTCTCTTCTACTTCACATTAATTCTTGCTGTCAAGCTCTGGGTTTGCTGCCTTGTCACTGCCTGGCAGGCCTGTGCTCATGCCATTAGCTCATGGCATTCTTTCGATTTCGGCTCCCACTGCTTTTTCCTTCTGATTTCCCAAATTAAAATTCTCAAGAGAATCAAATTGGCCTGGCTCATGTTTTTCCCACAGAAGACCATGACAGAGGTAGCTAGCTGTCTGGTGTCCCACCCCAATCAAATCAGCTACCCCAGGAAAAGGAGAAGAGGTAGGACACAGTCCTCAGAGAGCTTTCTCCGGAGCAGGGGCTGTGGGCAGAGCAGTGTCCTTCATGGGAGCTGTGAAGTAGCTAGCAGAGGCCATGAGTGACAACTCGGGTGTAGGCCAGTGAGTATAAAAACATCCCTTAAAGGCGAAAATTATGTTTGAAGACTTTACTACATTAACACATACAATTATTTCATTTAAAATAATAATAATAATAAAGCACCTAATGGCAGAAGCCAATCCATGTAAAAAATTACAGCAGGTAGTATCTGAGGTCCATGAGATGGGCCATTTAAACATAAGGAACTGTGTTCAACATAAAGAAATCTGAACACTCAGTAACTAGAAAACTGTTACACATCAGTGCTTCTAAGCAGTTTAGGTACGTGCAATAACCATCTGACATTTATTTAGTACTCCCTATGTGTCAGTCACTGCTTCAAGTGAGTACTTTGCATGGATTAGTGCAGTTAATGCTCACTATACCCAATTACGTGAACATTTTCACACTGTATTTTACAGACAAGCATAAGAAGGCACAGAGAAGTCAGAGTACATTAAATGGTAAAGCCAGGCTTTGAGCCCTGGGTTCAGTTCTCAGCCTAAACCATCGCAATACACTGCCTCGGTGTGGGGAACAAACACTGCTCAGGCCACAGGTGGGCCACATGGCCCTTTCTTTGCAATGTCCTTGTAAAATATATGTGAATCAAATATCTTGATTATGTTGAAATATTAGAAGAGAAGAAAGAAGCAGAGGTAGGGGGAAGATTTTACAGGCAGTTCCCGGGGAAGGAACAGTTCCCAGGAAGGTTGGCAGGAAAAAGGAGAGCTACACTGAGGAACGCAGAGCCAACAGGAGGAAAGGAGGAAGAAAAGCAAATCTGGAAATGCAGCTGTGAGACATGAATGTGCTGGCTGGGTGCTGAGGCTGGCAGGGTAGTGATGTCTGTGAAGTATTCCTCACAAGCAAGGGCAAGGTAGACCCTAGGATCTACATAATCCGCAGCTCCCTACAACATCCTGACACAGGCCTGGACCTCCTGAAAACTAGCTGTGTTCAAAGAGGGAGAAGGTGTTACATAAATATGTAACCAAGTACCCCCATTTTTCAAAGAGATGTTTTCTTTTCTTCATTCCCCACTTCCTACGCAGCCTTTTAGAAATGCTAAAATAGCCTTTTACTCCCTCCTTCACCAGCCATTCCCTACAAAGTTCATCCAAGTCCTCGAGAGTTAGTCAACCGAGAGACCGAAGCATACCAGCTGTGGAACTCTCACCGATGAGGGGGCTGCCTCAAGAGAGAATCGTTGAAAAACAAGCCCACTACTCTCTCCCACCTGAGGGGCTTATGGCCTAGTCAGGCCCATGAAGATGCTGGCAGTCACCAGCTCAACCGCCTGGTTCATAAGGCACCAAGTCAACCCAGGCATCCCCCCCTGCTCACATCCTCCCTTGACTTTTTAAGTGCCCACTTTCTGTTCCAAAAGCTAAGGAGTACATTTAGAGGTGGGACACCTGTGCTTCTTCCCCTAAGCTAGCTTTGGAAATAAATCACTGTCTTTATACCAGAGCTCACTCTTGTTAATTGACTCTGCAAGTGGCTAGCGACCAGTCTGCCATCAGGTTACAGATAAGACACAAATGTCAACTTGTAAAAAAAAAAAAAAAAGTTGAAGGCAGGAGAAAAGTATCCTTATCATTGTACATAAAACAGCTGTTTAGAGGGTAGGCTCCCCGCCCCTACCAAAAGAAAACCTTAACCAATGCTTTAAAAAACAAAACATTTCATATTTGTCAGTATTTTCAAAGTATTCTTCACTGAGCACAAACTGCTTTTAAGTAAGTTAAAACAAAACAAAACGAAGAATGGATGGTCCCTAATCATCAGGACAGTCAGAGCTGTAGAATAATGTGTCCATGCTCACAAATTAGGATTATCATTTCAGGGCTGTTACTTGGGGAACTGTACAAACCACATGCCTCAGGTAGACCAAACTCCCTGGGGAGTAGTGGCCCCAATACATACAGTGGGTGCATACATGTTCTATATGAGTTTCAGAAGCCAATGTGTTAAAAGAATGGCCAGTATTCCAAAAAGGAGCTGCCAGAGAAAGAGAATTCTCACAAGAGGACACTGGGGGGGTGGGGCCAGCACTTACCAGCCAGACTTGGGTGGGACTGAGGGTTGCAGCTAGGACATGGTGAAGCCAGGAACAAAAGAAGGTTCTTAGTAACAGAAGCTGTTGAACTTAGTAGCAGAACACTGAAAATGAAGAAGAAGCCAGGCTTGATCTAAGGGCCACAGGAAAGAGGATTAAGGCAAGAAGCTTGGAAGCAAAGAAGTTAGACTTGAGAAAGTTAAGAATGGAGAGCCTCCAGGGGACCTCAACTTGTCCCCAAAGGGAAACTCTGAGGTCAGGAATATTTCTATTCATTTTGTTCACTGATGTAACCACAGGGTCTAGAACAAAATGAGGCACAGAGTAGGTCCTCCATTAACATTTGTTGAATCAATGAAGTGACAGACCCTGTCAGGAGACTCCTCAGATTCCTAAGAATCCAACCTTCTGGGCTCTGTTCTCAAAGATGGAACAGTCACTGACCGCCCTCTATCTGGGCTTCTGCCCTCACCATACCCTAAAGCACTACAGAGAGGTCTCTGATGTGGAGACAAAGCACTATACGTGCATTTAGGTTCTGCGCAAATAGGTTTGCAGTTGCATTACTTCAGACCGAACACATTCTCTGGCTGAACCTGAATTGCTCGTGAACTGGCAACTCTGCACCACCACTTCCAGAATTTGTAAAAGATGAGATGTAAATGTTAAGGTAGTTAATATAAAAGTTTGTTAAATACTCAGAAGCCACACGTTCACGTAAGATATCTTCAACCCAATTTCTGATGTGTAAGTTAGAAAACTGTTGGCATCTTTTAATTCATCTCTACCAAGTTTCAGAGCTAAGCCCAAAGATAATCATGGTGATAATGGTGATACTGATAACTATGAACAATGAATGCAATTCACAAAATAAATAGAAATCACTAGTAAACACCAAAAGTTTCCAACTTCACTAGTAATAAAAGAAACGAAAGTTTTAAATAACAGTTTTCACCAGATGGCCAACTATGTTTCAAATAATCAAACAGTATTTTTAAGAGCAAGGAAAATGATCTCTTGCTTATAATGGTAGGGAAGAAAAAATGAATCTTGTGCCCACCACTCAGTATCACTCCTTTCTTCTTCCCCTGCCAAAAAGGGGGAATGTAAATAAGCTGCCATAAGAAATTGACAAATCTATGAAGAGATACTATATGTGGCATACTTACAGAGAAAATACTAAATGATAGCATGACAGTTGTTAATAGTAGTCCAGACCTTAAAATTTAGCACATTTTTTATAAAAAAGTAATGTTCAGTACTTTTGGAAAAGCATAATGCTAAACCTCCTTGGCCTATAGCAGGAGTCCCCAACTAGGTCTAGGATCAGCAGGGGCATTAGCTTCTCAAAGGAGTGTGACCCTATTGTGAATACATGTGAGGGATCTGCATCACATGCCCCTCATGAGAATCTAATGATAAATGTAATGCACCTGAGTCATCTCAAAACCATCCCCCAAACTCAGTCCATGGAAAAACTGTCTTCCATGAAACCAATCCCTGGTGCTGAAAAGGTTGGGGATCGTTGGCGTAAAGTACAGTGCAATGATTGAGAATGTGGTCTGAAAGTCAGAGTGGGGCTCAAAAAACTCTGTCACCAGTGACCAGCTGTGTGACTCTGGACAGGTGACAATGCTTCCGAGCTTTAGTTTCATCATCAACAACGTGGAACCAATATTGGAGTTTACATGTTGAATTGCAGTGAAGGAAAATAATGAATCAAATATTACTAAATTATCCTGTCTGGATGACAAAAACTGGTGGAACCATTAAAAAGAAAAAGGGAAGTCAAGAGAGGAAGCTAATTTAAGGTCAAGAAAACACACACACACACACACACACATTAGCTATTTCAGAATGCAACAGATTAGCTACACAAGTTCTACAAATGGTTGCAGCTGATCAAAGTGAAATAATGATTTTTTTTTTTTTTAAATAAAGACAAGGTCTTGCTATGTTGCCCAGGCTGGAGTGCAGTGGTGATTCACAAGCATGATGTCATACTGATCAGCACAGGAGTTTTGACCCATTCCGTTTCTGACGTGGGCCAGTTGGCTCCTCCTCAGACTCCCAAGGGGTCACATACTGATGCCAAACTTCGTACAGACACCTGATTAACATTGCACACACTACAGCCAGGAACTCCTGGGCTCAAGAGATCCTCCTGCCTGAGCCTCCTGGGAAGCTGGGACTACAGGTGCCACCAGGGCAGCTGGCAATTAAGATTTTTAAAAGGAAAAAGTGGAGGAAATTTAGAGTTGAAAATAGAGAATTAAACTAAGAAAGAGACTCACAAATGGAGAACAGAACAGAAGGGTGGGGGCAGAGGAAGAAAAAGCAGCTAAAATGAGGTCTGAGAAGAGTGCAGAACCAGAGGGGACCCAGAGTTGAGAATGCTCAAAAATGCCAAGTGATTTCAGGTTGTCATTTTTGGCAAGAAATAGTTTTATGACAAATGATGCTTGATTTCTGCCTTTCCCTTGCCCCCCTACACATCCACTCTACATCCAAACACCCCACAATCTGCTCACTTCTCTATCGCTGCTGCAAGCACATTATTCTGCTCCCACTCTTTCCTCCAACCCAACTCCCACATAGCAGCAAAACTTAAGTTAAAATATGAATTAGATCTCCTTACTCCCCTGCTTAAAACCTTCAATATCATTCTGTTGTATTTAGGATAAAATCCCAATTACTTCCCAGAGCCGAAAAAAACCCTGCATGATCTGATCTCTGCTCACTCTGCAGCCTCGTTAACCCCTAAGCCTAACTCCAGCTTCAATAGCCTCTCTTCTGTTCCTGGGGGGGCTGGGGGCGGGGGGGGGGAGCCAAAGTTCCTGTCTTCCTTGCAGTCTTTGTACATGCTCTGCCTTCCTCCTAGAATGAGCTTCTCTCACCTCCTCCAAAACCCAAATACAACCTGCATAAGAAATGCCCAGCCAGCTCTCAGTGGGCTCACCTCTGACAGCCTTTGTAACTGGGGTCCCACAGTTGTTAGCTGTATATAAAGTAGATGCAGGCAGTGGCAGGATGTGCGATCCATACTTTCTAACTTCAACTAGCTTTTATTCTAAATCAGTAGATTACTGAAAAGACCACACAAAGACATGTAAGAAATAATTTTTCATTGAATGAAGATCCACATGCCTGTAAAGCATTTTCCAGTTACTTTTCTATTACTGGTATTCTAGATTTAACTTCATTATTGATTCTCTCTTCCCCTATACAAACAAGTCCTTTGTCAACCAAAGGATGACAAGGACTTTCATAAACTTTTTCTGGATCATTAATAAAATTCAGGCTCCACTTCAAAGGACGCTAAGCAGGAGATTGCTAACATTCTCTAGTCACCAAATGATATGGGTTCATTATTCTATTTGTTCAATTTTTTTCTAAATTGATTTTTTTGTACTTTGATTTTTATTTGATTCCAATTATGTCTCTGGTATAAAATGTCATTGATGTACACAGTCTATTTTCTCTATTTTAAGTTTGATATATAATAATCTTGTTCAAAATATTTTCCTCTTGTACGGCCTTTTTTGGATTATGCTTTTGAACTCTGTATTTTTAGGTAGTCAAATATTTTCCCATTATTTTGAAGAAGGCGGTTTCTTGTCACTTACACACTTAAAATACAACCACCTCTTTACATTCCTGACCATTTTAGAAAAATTCAGTTTAATTTTCTACTAATTGTCCTACATTTTTAAAAAAATTAATTCTGGAATCTAAGTTATTTTATTCCTTTTCTTCCTGTATCACATTTTGAACAAGTTTCATGTCATACTTTTATTACCTAATAAAATCACCTATTTTTTTCTTCTTTTTTAGAGCTTGCTTTAATTATTGTTTCAAAAATCTGAACAATAGTAAGCATCTACTATTATGCAGGGTCTTTCATATAAAAATCATTCCTAATCCTTAGAAACCTTACAAGGTAGATCTTAACGTCTCCATTTCATGGATTAGGGGGTGGGGACAGGCCTCAAGGGAAGTAAAATACATGACACAGTAAAACCAGAAGCAAACCCAGGTCTCTCCAATTCCTAGCTCATGATCTTGTTATTTTCAAAGTTTAATTCTCAAACTGTTTGTCAGAACTACCTGCCCCCACACTAAATGGCATTGGGCTGTTGGGTTTAATTTGACATATGAAATAGGTGGAGCACCCTCTCACTTGGTTTTACACCTACTAGAAGCTTGGAAAACCAATGGATCCACTTGTTAGAACTGGGTGATGGGGGTTTCGTGGTACCCACAAGCAATGCTATTCAAAATGTTGGGCCTTTTAGCTAGGCACGGTGGCACACACTTGTACTACCAGCTACTCAGGAGGCTGAGGCAGGAGGATCACTTGAGGCCAAAAATTCAAGGTTGTACTGAACTCCCTATTCAATAAATAGTGCTGGAATAACTGGTAGCCATAGGCAGAAGATTGAAACTAGACCCCCTTCCTTACTCCATATACAAAAATCAACTCAAGATGAATTAAAGACTTAAATGTAAAACCTAACACTATAGAAACTCCTGAAGAAAACCTAGGAAATACCATTCTGGACAGAGGGCCTAGCAAAGATTTCATGATAGAGATGACAAAAGCAACTGCAACAGAAACAAACATTGACAAATGGGACCTAACTAAACAAAAGCGCCTCTGCACAGAAAAAAGAAACTATCAACAGAGTAAACAGACAACCCACATAAGAGGGAAAAATATCTGCAAACTACGCATCTGACAAAGGTCTAATATCCAGAATCTATAGGGAACTTAAATCAACAAGCCATAAACAACCTCATTAAGAAGTAGACAAAGGACAAGAACTTTTCAAAAGAAGATACACACATGGCCAACAATTAAAAAAAAAAAAAAAAAAAAAAGCTCAGCGGCCAGCCATGGTGGCTCATGCCTGTAATCCCAGCACTTTGGAAGGCCTGGGCGGGCAGATCACGAGGTCAGGAGATTGAGACCATCCTGGCCAACATGGTGAAACGCTGTCTCTACTAAAAATACAAAAATTAGCTAGGTATGGTGGCACACATCTGTAATCCTGGCTACTCGGAGGCTGAGACAGGAAAATCACTTAAACTCGGGGAGGTGGAGATGGCAGTGAGCCAAGATCGCACCACCGCACTCCAGCCTGGCGACACAGCAAGATTCCATCTCAAAAAAAAAAAAAAAAAAAACCCAGCATCACTCATCATTAGAAAAACACAAATCAAAACTACAATGAGATACCATCTCACACTAGTCACAATGGCTACTAAAAAGTCAAAAAATCACAAATGCTGGCTAGGCCGTAGAGAAACGAAAACATATACATACTGCTGAAGGAAATATAAATTAATTCAACCAGTCTGGAATTTCTCAAAGAACTTAAAACAGAATTACCACTCAACTCAGCAATCTCATCATTTGGATATATACCCAGAGGAATATAAATCATTCTACCATAAAGACACACACACATATATATGTTCATTGCAACACTATTCACAATAGCAAAGACATGGAATCAACCTACATGCCCATCAATGGTAGATTGGATAGAGAAAATGTGGTAGATATATACCATGGAATACTATGTGGCCATAAAAAAGAACACGATCATGTCCTTTGCAGCAACATGGATGGAGCTGCAGGCCATTATCCTAAGCAAATGCGGGAACATAAAACCAAATATTGCATGTACTCACTTATAAGTGGGAGCTAAACACTGAGTACACATGGACACAAAGAAGGGAACAACAGCCCTGTTACTTAAGGGTGGAGGGTAGGAGGAGGGGGAGGATCAAAAAAAAAAAAACACTACCTATTGGGTTCTATGCTTATTACCTGGGTGACAAAATAATCTGTACACCAAACCCCTGCAACACACAATTTACCTATATAACAAACCTGCGCATGTACCCCTGAACCTGAAAGAAAAAAAAAAAAAAAAACTGAAAATAAACTACCATATAATCCAGCAATCCCACTACTGAATATTTATCCAAAGGAAGGAAAATCAGCATATCAAAGGGAAACTTGAACACCCCATGTTTACTACAGCACTAGTCACAATAGCCAAAATATAGAATTAACTTAAGTGTTCATCAATGGATGAATCGATAAAGAAAATGTGGTCTACAGATAGATACAACGGAATACTACTCAGCCACAGAAAAGAATAAAATCCTGTCATACAAAGCAACATGGATGGAACTGAAGGTCATTATATTAATAAAACAAGCCACACACAGAAAGACAAATATCACATGTTCTCACTCAAATGTGTGGACTAACAAAGTTGACCTCATGGAGGTAGAGAGAAGAATGCTGGTTATCGGGGATAGAGAAGGGTGGGAGAGGGGCAATAAAGAGGTTGGCTAGGCCGGGTGCGGTAGCTCACTCCTGGAATCCCAACTGTGGGAGAAGGGCGGATCACCTGAGGTCAGGAGTTTGAAACCAGCCTGGCCAACATGGTGAAACTCCATCTCTACTAAAAAATAAAAATAAAAATAAAAAAAATAACTGGACCTGGTGGTGGGCACCTGTAATCCCAGCTATTCAGGAGGCTGAGGCTGGAGAATCTCCTGAACCCGGGAGGCAGAGGTTGTAGTAAGCTGAGATCCTGCCACTGTACTCTAGCCTGGGCAGTTGAGCAAGACTCCATCTCAAAATAAAAAAAGAGGTTGGCTAATGGGTATAAACATTGAGTTAGATGGAAGGAATAAGTTCTAGTGTTTGACAGTACAGTAGGGTGACTATAATTAAAAATATTTCAAAATAACAAGGAAAAATATGACATGTTCCCAAAACACACGATTAGTGTTTGAGGCAATAGATATCCCAATTATCCTGATTTGGTCATTACACATTGAATGCATGTATCAAAATATCACATGTATCCCATAAACATGTATAGTTATGTATCAATAAAAAAAGAGAAATAGGCTGGGTACAGTGGCTCATGCCTATAATACCAGCACTCTGGGAGGCCAAGGCAGGTGAATCCCTTGAGGCCAGGTGTTCGACACCAGCCCGGCCAATATGGCAAAACCCCATCTCTACTAACATCATAAAAAATAGCTGGGCATGGTGGTGCACACCTGTAATCCTAGTTACTTGAGAGGCTGAGGCAGGAGCATCACTTGAACCCAGGAAGAGGAGGTTGCAGTGAGCCAAGATCACACCACTGCACTCCAGCCTGGGCAACAGAGCAAGACTCTATCTTAAAAAGGTAATAAACAAAATTAAATAAAGAAAAAAAATGGAGAGGTTGATGAATAGAATTTACAGACACCCAACTCTTACATGTCACAATCCACACTTTCACACAGTAAAGGTGTTCTCCAAAACTTTGGGGGCACTGTTTTTGGTTTGGAGGACCACATTTTGAAGGGACACTGGCAAAACAGAACATTCAGAAAAAGGCCGGATGATAAGGAGTCCTCAAGATTGATGAGACACAAAGTCACAACATCTGTTCTGAATTTGGACCGACATTAACAAGAACAATTGTTAGATTCACCCTGCATGGTCCTAGAGCCCCAACTAAAAGCCACTGTAGGCAGAAATTACAGGGAGGCAGAGCTGGTTTAGTGCAAAGCAGAACTGGCCACCTGCAGTACAACAAGCTGCCTCATTACAACTAGCTATGAGATACAAATAGCATTATTTATATTGTAGAGACACTCGGCTGAGGGCAGAGACGCAACAACCATGGTCCAAAGGGGGCCCTGCCCTATGCTAACTGTATTTGAGTCTGAGCCAGTAAACACACAATACATTGTTGGCATTAATACTACCTACCATCTAACCTCTAGCATCATAGCTCAGCTACATTATGCATTAGAGAAGACAAGTTTACAAAACCAACCATCATCACACTGTATCACATTTTTTAAGAAACTTCACCCTAAATCCTGAACATCTCATCTTAGCCTATGGATCACCTAGGTTGGAGTTTTACTATGAGTGATGGGAAAAGTTCTCCAAAACCCAGTATGTTTAATCCCCTTCTTCAATACAGGTTAGAGAGATTTCAGCAAGACTCTAAGTAGGGCACAGGAAGGAGAAACAAAAGCAGAAGCAAAAGGAGTAAGTCCATGTGGAAAGAAGAAAAACAGAGCCAGTCCATCCTCATACGCCCCACTCCTCTGACCCTTCAGTCATCATTATTCAAGCGACATTAAACAGGGCCAGTGTTTGGTCCCATTTACTCTGCCTAGTTCTTGCTGTGCCTCAGGGAAAGAAATCAATGCCTCCCATCCCAGACCTCTAAAGAGTTTGGGGATCAGTTCAACTCTGGCTCCATTTTCTGTAAAATCGCTGGGGACTTCAAAAACATTACAAACAACTTCAAAGTTAACTTCTGGGTTTCTCCATTTATCCCTCTGCAACAGAGGAAAAAAAGCTTCACAGAGAACTATTTTGAGAAGTATCTGATGTCTGTGGAGTAAACAGCAATGAGGATGAAAAGTCTCACATAATGCTAAGCTGTGTGTTAATTTGTTTGGGTGGTGCCAGCAACCTTAATTATATTCTTCACTCTCTTTGAAGTAGGATACAAATGGTGATGATAACCATTGAGAGAACCTTCTTTTGCAAGAAACATTTTATAAGGTCATTCGAATATTTTATAGTAAAAAGCAGCAGGTATGTTATTTTAGAATTTATAAAAAATGATTAATATTAAAATTGGAACAAACACAGCATGTTATTCACTCTTAATCAATAAAATTGAAGACTGGATTATTTTCCTGTATTCTAAGAGGTTTTCCACTGGAAGTATAAATTCTTCTGTGTGTTAACATAAAGCCCAGAGCATTACAGCACAGCTGTGGTTCTCTTTTCCTCTAGAGAAGTCGTCCTCAACTTACTTTGCTACAAAGAAACAAATAGCGAATTCATTAAGAAGAGTCTAGCTCTAGTCTGTATTCTGTAATTAACGACCAATCAAGCCCCAGGACCAGTCATTTAATCTGACTGCTTCTCATGTTTCCTTGCCTCTGTAAGACCCTTGAGTGATATGACTTACCAAACCTAGAAAAATAAATGCTAAATTTTTGACATTTATCATTGCTTTTTAAAATTCCAACATCTACAAATGAATGAGGCTGGGTATGGTGGCTCATGCCTGTTAACCCAGCACTTTGAAAGGCAGAGGTGGGCACATCACTTGAGGCCAGGAATTCAAGACCAGCCTAGACAACATGGCAAAACCCCGTGTCTACTAAAAATTCAAAAATCAGCCAGGCATGGTGGCAGGCACCTATATTCCCAACTATTTTGGAGGCACAAGAATCACTAATTCCACGAGGCGGAGGCTGCAGTGAGACAAGATCATGCCACTGCACTCCAGCCTGGGCAACAACAGAGCAAGACTCTGTACCCAAAAAAAAAAAAGAAAAAGAATGAATGAATGAATGAATGACAAGGTGCAGAACATCATAGAACTATTTCTCTCTGCTTCTCCCTACTAAGCACTATAAACCCTGGAAATACCAGAAGAGATAATCAAAGAAGAATTCTGAAAGATGGTAAGAAAAAAACAAGCCAGTTTGTGACACCAGGAATGGAAGAACAGTTCAGCAAAACAGTATCTTGCACCCCTCCTACGCAAAGTGGTTGCCCAGCATTTCCGAACACATGACATGACAAAAGGCAGCTCAGGTAGGCTCATTCCTATGATCCAGATCAAACGAGAGCCCACCTCGCATCAGATAAGTCCAACACCATCCAAAAGAAGGACCAATCTAAAGCCCCACCAACAATAACTAGGGGGAGCCCTGACATATGCAATAAGGCAGGGCGGACACAAGACTGCCCAGCTACAAGTGACCTTACCCAAGAAGACTCTCTGGTCACATGGGCCTAAGACTCTCTTCCACTGCACGCAGACATGGGGAAAACCGTGGGACACTGGTAGATTCCATCTCAACAAGTGTCTGCCTCAAGGAGAGCTGTCTGTCGCGCACAGGAAGGGAGATTATGCCACAGTCAGGAAAGCCCCGCACTCCCCAGGGTCCTAAGATTACGTTTCCCCACTGGGAGACACCTAGTAAGCCCAGACTAGGGAAATCCCTTCTGCCTCCACAGCCAGCAATAATAGCAGGGGGAAATTCGATGGGAGCCCTAGCGGCTTCTAACCACCAAGGAGACATACACCACAAAGGCTCTGAAAATTAAACTGTCACTGGAACCACAGCCCACAAATGTACGGCAGGACTGCTAAGACTAACTGGGTGGCTCCCTGCTAAAACAAAAGATTTAAATGAGATTCAGAACATTCCCACTGCCACCCCCCACCAAAAAAAAAAAAAAATAAGTGAAATGTTCATGACACAGTCAAAAATCACCTATCATACCAAGATCCAGGAAAATCCCAAGTCAAATTCTCATTTCAGCCAAACAACTGACCCTAACCCTGAGATAAATTAGATGTCGAAATTATCTAGTGAGGGTTTTAAAGCAGTCCTCTTGCAAGTGCTTCAATAAT
Source organism: Sapajus apella (assembly GCF_009761245.1). Lineage (NCBI taxonomy): Eukaryota > Metazoa > Chordata > Mammalia > Primates > Cebidae > Sapajus > Sapajus apella. The sequence continues at coordinate 5,243,722 of NW_022437001.1, forward strand.
CAATTATAAATTCTGTTGAAACAAATGAAAAGAGTTATTTTTAAAAACCAAATATAAATTAACTGAAAAACACAATAACAAAAACTCACTTGATATGCTCAATAGTAGGATCAAAATACCAGGGTAAAAAAAAAAATCAGTGATCTTGAGGAAAGAGCAACAGAATTCACTCTGTCAGAACAACAGAAAACAGGCTGTGAAAATAAACAGAGCCTCAGAGACCTGTGAAACAGCAAAACGTCCAGCCTTGTATCATTGAGCCCCTACAAGAAAAAGAGAATAGGGCCATAAGAATAGTGAAAGAAAAAATGGCTGAAAACATTTCAAATTTGGTGAAAGACACAAACATACAGATTTAAGAAGCTGAGAAAATTTATGATCAGAATAAACAAAAAGAGGTCTCACAGTGGCTCATGCCTGTAATCCCAGGATTTGAAAGGCCAAGGCAAGCAGATCACTTGAGGTGAGGAACTCATGACCAGCCTGGCCAACATGGTGAAACCCTGTCCCATTTCTACTAAAAATACAAAAATTAGCCAGGCATGGTGGTGCATGCCTGTGGTCCCAGCTACTCAGGAGGCTAAGGCAGGAGAATCGCTTGACCCCTGGAGACACAGGTTGCAGTGAGCCAAGATAGCACCATTGCACTCCAGCCTGGGTGACAGAATGAGACTCCATCTCAACAACAACAAAGAATAAACAAAAAGAAATTCAGGCCAAGGCTAGGGTCAATGGTAAACATCATAACTAATCTTCTAAAAACTAAAGACAAAGAAAAAATCTGCTTGAAAACAGCCAGTGAGAAATTATATATAATCTGTAAGAAAGCATGTATCATTTATGAAACCATGGAGAATGAAGGAGGTAGCACATTTTTCAAATGCTGGGGTAAAACAAGAAAAAATTGTCAACCATAAATTCTATAGCCAACAAAACTATCCTTCAGGAATGAAGGACAAACAGATATTCCCAGAGGAAGCAAAACTAAAATAATGTGTTGCTAACAGGCCTATTTTTAAAGAACAAATGACAATTAAACAAGGAATTATACACACACATCTATATATATGTGTGTGCAGATAGACAGATAGATAGATAGATAGATAGATAGATAGATAGATAGATAGATATAGATTTTTTTTTTGAGATGGAGTTTTGCTCTTGTTAGCCAGGCTGGCGTGCAGTGGCACAATCCTGGCTCACTGCAACCTCTACCTCCCGGATTCAAGTGATTCTCCTGCCTCAGCCTCCTGAGTAGCTGGGATTAAAGGCACCCGGCACCATATCCAGCTTTTTTTTTTTTTTTTTGAGACACAGTTTCGCACTTGTTGCCCAAGCTGTAGTACGGTGGTGCAGTCTTGGCTCACTGCAACCTCTGCCTCCCAAGTTCAAGCGACTCTCCTGCCTCCACCTCCCGAGTAGCTGGGATTACAGGTGCCCACCACCATGCCCAGCTAGTTTTTGTATTTTTAGCAGAGACAGGGTTTCACCATGTTAGCCAGGCTGGTCTCGAACTCCTGCTGTCAGGCAATCCACCCACCTTAGCCTCCCAAAGTGCTGGGATTACAGGCGTGAGCCACCGCGCCCAAAGTTATAGCTTGTAACAGAAGATACAAAATTGTCTACAAGATGACCTCTAACTTCAGAGTTTATAATCTAAGGAGGGATGAAACATATAAAACAAAAACACAAACACAGGTGTTGTGTAAGTACCACAGCCAGAGACAACAAAGATGGTTCAGAGTCAGGTACCAATATTTTAGGCTGCCATTATCAGAGAAAATTTCAAAGACAGGGCACAACAAACGGTCCATGCACTACATTTAAATAAAGCTACTGAAAGACTGTATCGTTCATGGGGGGAATAAAACCATAAAAGCAAAACTGAAGAGATACGAAAGCAGGTATGTTTACGGGGGAGTACAGGGAGGAACTATTCATCTTGCCACTGAAGAAGCACCTCAACAGGGGACAAAGAAGCATCAGTCACAATTCTTGGTTCTCAATCTAATGAAAAATTCAGAGGAAAATGTAAGAGATGGATGAAATGGGAAACAGGACACAGAGGAGAGGGATGGGATGAGATGGCATGGGATGGGCTGGGGTGCAATAAGCTGGATGAGATGGGATGCCACTCAGGAAGACTGACTGTATAGACCTCAGGGAACACAGCAGAGGGCACGATTAACTCTTTCTGGGAAAGGCAGAGGAGGGTTCACAGGGTCAGGGCTGGATCTCAAAAGATCAGACCGAAGTGACAAGTTTAAAGTGGGAGGGTACCATTGAATCATGAGAGAAACAAACAACTCCAGATATGCACACAGTATAATGGTGGCAGCGGAAGGGTAAGGAACACATAAGGTAGGCTGGGGTCTGTGTAAAGACCTGGGCTAAGAGGATGAATCTTCATCTTGAGGATTACAAGGGCTCATGAAAGAATTTTAAACAGAGGAGTGCTACCAAAAGAAAAAAAAATGAGTAACTTTGAGGACACTGAATAGAATTAAATGAACGGAAAAGGCATTAGCAGAGTGAATATACACAGGATATTCAGTTCCTTTTGGTTTAACAAGTTTGAACCTCATGATATGCCTTGCTCCAAGTCAGATGCTTAAAACACAAGGATTATTTCCATCACTGTCCTTCCAAACCAAAGAGACTGCAATGTCAGCACAGAGAAGGGAAGAGAAAGAGGAAACTAACAGCCTAAAAGCATTTAAAAGCTAGAATCAACAAGACTCCGTGGAAGAAGTGCTCTGTGGCATGAGGGAAAACACAAGAATGAGGTTTTTACATTAGAAATCAAAGAATGTAATAACGATGGGCAGTACTAGCATTCTAGAAATAAGGAACAAAAGAGATGAAACAGTATTTGGGTACAGGATTGAGGAGGAATTATGTACTTCCTTTAAGAGGAAGTTCTGTTGTTTTCTCTTCCAGGAGAGCCCTTCTCCCAACCTCCCAGGTGTCTCCTTCCACTATGCTTTAAAAAAAAAAAAAAAAATGCTCACAGATATATATTTTACGACAATGTGTAAGTACATGTGTGTTTGTCTTTCCCACTATATATTCCTCAAGGGCAGGGATTAATTATATTCATCTTCCTATCTCTATTGCATGGGACCCAGTAGGGTTGCAACAAATGTTCAATGAATGGAGAAAACAGAAGAAATTCATACTTTAACAAAACCATTATAAACTTATTTTCTATCATATTCCTAAATCATTCCTCCTCTACTATCAGAAGGGGGGAAAAAAGTATAAACGAATAGCTCAGGGTATTCTATTTCTATTTGAAAATCCTAAAAATTAATCATGTTCGCCAAAAGCAAAAATCATAATATTGTAAAGGTCAATCAAAAGAAGGCTGGGTACGGTGGCTCATGCCTGTAATCCTAGCACTTTGGGAGTCCAAGGCGGGCAGATCACTTGCCGTCAGTTCGCAACCAGCTTGGCCAAGATGGTGAAACCCCATCTCTACTAAAAATACAAAAAGTAGCTGGGTGTAGTAGTGCACACCTGTAATCCCAGCTACTCGGGAGGCTGAGGCGGGAGAACCACTTGAACCTGGGAGGCAGAAGTTGCAGTGAGCTAAGATCACAGCACTGCACTCCAGCCTGGGCAACAGAGTGAGACTGTCTCCAAAAAGTAAGATAAAATCTGAAGCTCCAGCAGTTTCTCATCCAGTCACCTCATATTTACTGAACACCTACTATGTACCAAGCACCATGGTGAATACTACGCAGCTCCTACCTTCAAAGAGCTCACACTCCAGAAGTTGCCTTTGTAAACTGCTGCACTAGAGAATGTTTCATAAAAGTCTATCTCCTCTGAAGGACCCACGGAGAACCACCTGCAAGACTCAATAGCAGGCCAAAGAGCAAAGCTACCCCTCAGGCAAAGAAATGTAATTTCGGACTGCAACAGAACAAAGATTTTCTTACGGGAAGTTTTGTAGGAAAAAGGGAGAGGAGGTATAAAAAGACAAATGTAGGATAAAAGGAAAAAAATAAACGCACTAGCAGTACCCTTACAAAGCACTTTCAAAACGCAAGGCGATTACATAACAAAACTCAAATGGGCATAGCATGGTGGCTCACACCTGTAATCTCAGCGCTTCAGGAGGCCGAGGCAGGAGAGTTACTTAAGGCCAGGAGTTCAAGGGTGCAGTGAGCTAGGATCGTGCCACTACACTCCAGCTGAGGTGACACATGAGACCCTATCTCTAAGGAAAAAAAAACTACAAAGGCCACCCTTGACCAGCAGCTACTACCTTATAAAGAAAGCCACAAGGGAAAGTAGTATTTCGCCAGCTGCCACGCTATTTGGAACTGATTACAGTCAATTGCAAAAGTGGCTGGAAACCTCAAAACATACTTTAACTATTGAATTTTTATGGTAAAGTATGAGGGATAACATGTTGGAAACAACCTTGATATCCATCAGAAGAGAACTGGTTATACTGTCCTGTACTTACATGATTGAACAACACAAGAACATTAAAATCATGTTTCAAAAAACCCTTAATGGCACTGCAATATGTTTGTTAGGCATTGCATGATCTTGGGCTGCTCTGACATCTCAGTCTCAGATTCCTCATCTGTAAAATGGGGACAATGGAATTCTAGACGGCAAGGGGAATGAACAATCCCTAACTATACACAATAGCATAGAACGTAACAAATGAATATGTACCCTATGACTCAATTTCCAGAAAACACAAAAACTGGCCCCAAAAAATCTGCTACTAGATTATGATTAGTCTTGGGGGCTCTGAATTCCCTGAAAGGGAGACTTCGTGAGTGTGTATATGTTTTGTTTTGCTCTGGCTGCTAGATACACTGGTGAATGTGATTCATGAAATCCTATCCAGCTATAGACTTATAAAAGTGCACATACAAATATGTGCTACATTTCAATAAAAAAATTTCAATGGGGATAATTACAGGATCCTCTTCATAGGGATGGTGCGAGAATATTATGTTACAGAGATTAACTCTACATAAAATGTTGGCTGTCTAATCATGGGTGAGTGCACAATAAATTTAGGTATTCCCATAATCCTCCTAATGCTGACAACAGAAGAAGTTCTACTAAATTTTCTCTCAATTAACAAATTTCTGAAGTGAAATGAATTACTCACAACCTCTGCAAAACCATAACCACTCTGTCAATTTCCTATGGTACTTACTTTGCACCGTAATTATTTGTGTTCAAGCCTGTTCCTCCCCTACACTTACTCCCTAAAGGTAAGGGCACTTGGCAGTCTTTGTATCCTTCATAACACATAGAACAGCAGGCTACTCAATCAATGTCTGCTGAGTCTGTGATCTGCAGAACACTGTAAGAATGGAAGAATTGTTTGAAAAGGAAACATTTTAACTGGACAAAATAATGTCCCTTCTACACTTTATTATTTAAGGTGCAGAAAACCTACTTTGTGGGTGGAACTCTAGATTCTGTTAAGAATGCCTATGTTTCTAATTGTTCATTTCTTCATTCCACAAATACACATCAATGTACAAAGGTGTATGAGACCAGATTCCCACACTCCAGGAAGCTTACTATTAACAGGGAAGGCATGCAAACAGGCACGGATGACTTGTTTCTGCAAGGTGCCTCAGCAGAGGAGGATTCACGGCTCCAAATTGTTGATGTTAATTCCCTGACTTGGTGATTCCTGCACACTTGAGCAGTATACATATAAACCCTAACAAGTGGGGGCAAGCTGATACCAGCTTTCTCATTTTAGGAGGGGATCTGAGTACTTTATTCCCTACTCAGAGCCTAGGCTGAGATAGACAAACTTCTTTGTATTTATGGCTATGGGGAAGATCCCACGTCCAACTCCTCCTTTCAAGGCCCCATTCTTTCTCTAGATATAACTGTTAAGACTCCAGGCATTTTGTCTCTCACTTTGGTACAAGTTCAACTCCTAAGATATTGCTCTCAAATTCTGTTCTTTCCTCATTATCACATCCTGGGTATCTTTCCCAGAATTTATAATCACAACTGTGTATTTGTAAAAGAAAAATATTGGTTATATTTTATCCAATATTGTTAAGTATTTTCTGAACTGAAACACCTACCATATATATGTATATATACATATATATATATATATATATATATATATATATATATATAAAACGCCAACCATATATATACCACACACACACACACACACACCCCACAGTCTTACTCTGTCATCCAGGCTGGAGTGCAGTGGTGCAATCTCTTGACTCACCACAAACTCTGCCTCCCAGGTTCAAGCGATTCTCCTGCCTCAGCCTCCAGAGTAGCTGGGACTACAGGCATGCACCACCATACCAGGCTAATTTTTTTTATTTTTAGTATAGACAGGGTTTCACCATGTTAGCCAGGCTGGTCTCAAACTCCTGACCTCAAGCGATCCGCCCACCTCAGCCTCCCAAAGTGCTGGGATTACAGGTGTGAGCCACCACGCCTGACCAACTTCCTTATTTTAACATCCCTTCAAGCCACATCCCCCAGGACTCCTACAGAGAAAGCTCAACTGAAAAAGAATTCACAGGGTGAAGCTACAATCACAAAAGAAAACAATCTGTAAGCAAACAGAGCAGACACTACAAAAGAACAGAGATTAGACCCACTATGAACTTCAAATAAGAGATCTATGAGAGAGATCATAAAACCAATGCATTTCCAGTGATTACAGATCTCTAAGAAGGAATCAAACGCACATGAAAAGCAGTGTTCAAACCAACCCATGCCCACTTGGCCATCCAGCAAAAGTCAGGTTCTCTTCATAAACACCAATAACCTCCAACAGGTATAGAGTAGGCTTACTTCTTGTCCCTCTACTCACTCCATAGTAGCCAGTATCCTACAAGGAAACCAAACCTGACTAGCAATTCCACCAAAGTAACAAATGTTTACTGATGAGAAGTATATACACAAGCACTAGAAATTGACCAGAAAATCTAGAACAACCTCATCTCTTATTTGTTGCTTGTGGGAATATAAATTTGTACAATTCTGAGGGGAAAAATGGCATTAAGTACCAAAATTAAACATCAGGATACCTAATCCAGCATTTTCAGGCCCAGATAATATTTGAGAGACCATCATGATCATAACCAGCAAGATTCACATACAAGAATGTTCATAAGAACAAACTGGAAATGACCCAAATGCACGTTCAGATGTGAAATGATAGAAAATTAATATCAATCCAGGAGAATGCTGCACAGCAATAAAAACAAATGAACCCAAGCAAACACAACAACTTGGATAAATCATATTAATAATGGAGAATAGAAATGCAAGGCCCCAGAGGACCACAAAGAGAACTAGATAAGAAACAATACAGCTCAGGTAGTATATATACAGAGGGAAGAGGCCAAGAGATGGAGCGGGGAGAAGCACAGTAAGTTGTTAGTAATATCTCAGACCCTGATGAGCTCATACATATTCATTATATTATAAATAAAGCAAATAAAAGGGCCATGCAAAGACCAATGATAACAATGGGTTACGAATCAAGGATTATGATTAACCTAGTTCTCTGAACCTGAGTCCCTGTCATCAATAAAGGAAGAGGGAAAGAAGAGTACATATTATAAATAGGCAGCTCAAAAAGAAAAAGCCCACTAAGGCCAATAAATATGTGAAAAGATACTCAACCTCACTGCAATCAGGAAAATGCAGCATTAAAGTGAGAAACAATAAGGTATCACTTTTACATCAACAGATGAGCAAAAACTCAAAAGTTTCACAATATGAAGTACTGAAGAAGATACAGCTCAACAACATCACTGGTACAATGCAGGGGGAATGTAAACTGACTAATGTGTACTATCTAGTAAAGGTGAAGGTAAACAGAGTAAAAGATAGTCATATGCTATCTATCACCCAGCAATTCCACTCTCAAGTTACGTCGCCAGAGAAACTCATATAAACACATCAGGAGACATGTTTAAGGATGTCCACAGCAGTGCTATTTACAATAACAATTTGGAAACACTCCAAAGATACATGACAACAGGAGAACAGACTAATATACTATAGAACAGACTGGGACCGGTGGCTCACACCTGTAATTCCAGATCCCGGCACTTTGGGAGGCCAAAGCGGGTAGATCACCTGAGGTCTTGAGTTTGAGACCAGCCTAGCCAACACAGTGAAACTCTGTCTCTACTAAAAATACAACAATTAGCAGGGCATAGTCGGGGGGCTGGGGGCGGGGGGTGCTTGTAATCTTAGCTATTTGGGAGGCTGAGGCAGGAGAATCACTTGAACCCAGGAGGTGGAAGCTGCAGTCAGCCGAGATCGCACCACTGCACTCTAACCTGGGCAATAGAGTGAAACTCCACCTCCCTCAAAAATACGCGCGCGAGCGCGCGTGTGTGTGTGTGTGTGTGTGTGTGTGGCGAGAGGGGTAGAATATTTCATGTAATACTATGTATTAGGTTTTTTTTAAAAAAGGAACTACAACCTGTAGCAAAATGAAAAAATAACATGGCTTTTTTTTCCTCTCAAAGTACAGAAGAGGCCAGGCATGGTAGGTCATGCCTGTAAGCTCAGCAGTTCAGAAGGCCAAGGCAGGTGGATCACCTGAGGTCACGAGTTCGAGACTAGCCTGGCCAACATGGCAAAAACTCATCTCTACTAAAAATACAAAAATTAGCCAGACATGGTGGTAGCCACCTGTAATCCCAGCTACTTGGGAGGCTGAGGCAGGAAAATCACTTGAACCTGGGAGGCGGGGGCTGCAGTAGGCTGAGATAGCACCACTGCACTCCAGCCTTGGCAACAAAGTGAGACTCCGTCTCAAAAAAATTAAAAAAGAAATATATACAGTTTGCCGTTATTTTCATACAGTTTCAAAACAATATACCTTACATGGCTCATAAACTCATATGATAAAAGTATAAAAACTTATGTGGCAATGAAACATCCCAAATTCGCAGCAGTGGCTACTTCTAGAAAGGACACAGGATGAGGAGGGTTCACAAGGGCCTTGAACTCCCACAGAGATTTATCATATGTTTTTAAAAAGATTTTGACTTGTTTCCTTCAAATATTAAAATATGATAAAGCCAAATGCAAGTACTGAAGTATTCAGTATATTATTCTATGTACTATGTTTACGATATTTCATCCAAAAAGTAACACAAAACCAGAAGGCAACTTGATAAAACTTACTTGGAATATGATAGAAGAAAATAACGCATATGACTTTAACACTGGCTACCAAATATGGGCTCCTCTAGCTCAGGTTTTCCTTATTATCCCTTTGGCACAGAATCTAGCACAGCGCCTGACTCATAAGAGGTGCTCAAATAAATATTTGCCTAGTGAACTGGACAAGCAGGTAGAAAAAAGTCCAATTATTTTTCATCTCTGAATATTTTCAAATGTGTAGCTACACCTCGGAATATGTGCAAGTATGAATAATTACTGATATACTGGATCTTCTCATCAATTGAGAACATACTTTCTGCCAGACACCCCATTTTTAAAGGCATTATTATGCCTTTAAAAATTATTATCAGGTATTATGAACTGAATGTTTGCATTTCCCCCAAAATTCGTATGTTGAAACCCTAACCCCCACGTGAGACGGCACCTCTGGGATTAATTAGGTTTAGATGAGGTTGTGAGGGTGAAGCCCGCCTTGTGGAATTATTGTAAGAGGAGGAAGAGACTCAAGCATGTGTTTTCTCTCTCTTCCCCTGTGTCCCAAGGACAGAGTGAGAAGGTGGTGTCCAAGTCAGGAAGTGGACCCTCACCAGATACCGAATATACCAGCACCTTGATCTTGGACTTCCCAGCCTCCAGAACTGTGAGAAATCAAGTCTGTTGTTGGAGCCACCCAGTCTATGGTATTATGTTATGGCAGCCTGAGCTAAGAGACTAGGATTAAAAAAAAAAAAAAAAAACTCCACACACCAACACACCCTCTGCTCATTAAGAACACACCTTCTTAATTGCTAATAGGAAAGGTCCCGATGTGAGTGCTCATAAATGCCTGTCTTGGGAAGCTGATGAGACTCCCACACATCATCTGGATCCTGTCCCCCTGGACCAACAGGAATGCTCTGATTTTTAATGACTTCTATCTGTTTTACAGATAAAGCTTTAGTGTATTTGGGAAAGACCCAACTAGGAATTGAAAATACAAAAGGTCAGAGTTCTGATAGCACCTAGCTGCGTGCACTGGGCAAGCCAGTTAGTCTCCATTTACCCGAAAACTATCTAAAATGTGAGATTGGGCCAGGTGGCCAAGGGGTCTTCAGTTTCTAAATCAGAATATTCCATTAATTAGGAATGTCATTTAAAAGATGTAATTTAAGGCTGGGCATGGTGGCTAACGCCTGTAATCCAAGCACTTTGGAGGCCAAGGCGGGCGGATCACCTGAGGTCAGGAGTCCAAGACCAGCCTGACCAATATGGTGAAGCCCCGTCTCAAAAAAATAAAATAAAAAATAAATAAATAAATAAAAGATGTAATTTAAAACATGTAGGTTGGGCATGGTTGTTCACACCTGTAATCCCAGCATTTTGGGAGGCCAAGTCGGGTGAATCACTTGAGGTCGGGAGTTTGAGACCAGCCTGGTCAACATGGTGAAACCCTATCTCTACTAAAAATACAAAAAAATAGCTGGATGTGGTGGCACGCACCTGTAATCCCAGCTACATGGGAGACTGAGGCTCGAGAATCACCTGAACCAGGAAGGCAGAGGTTGCAGTGAGCCAAGATCGCACCACTGCACACCAACCTGGGTGACAGTGAGACTCTGACTCAAAAACAAAATATGTGGAAAACACAACCAATGGCACTCAGCCCACTTAATTAGAAATGCACGTTGATGAAATACTGCTTCGATAATAATTATGCCATGCTGAACTTAAGCTTATAAAGTTAAATTGACTTCACCACCACTGAAAAGAAAGCAGATGATGCTTACAAAAACAGCCTCTTTTCCCAGTGCTCATTCCTAAAGACAGTTTGAGACGCTAAGAGGGGAGGTCACACTCACAAAAGCAGTCACCACCATGCAGCTTTCACTGATGTCATCAGTTCTGTGAAAATTTCATTGCCTGAGGGAAACTGCTGCTGCAAGAACCGGATGAGTTTATGGCATCAACATTATGTTGATGATTCTTTCCTAACATTAACTGATGTTTTAACCAAAACCTGGTTTTATTCCATGAGTGACTTTCCAGATGTTGCTGTACAGCTTGTAGCTTAACAATAAAGCACGAATATTTTCTTAGGCATGTGAAAATATCTAGATTTCCTGGTGTCATGGGAATCTGCTAAAGCGCTGATAATTATAGTTCTCAGAAAGTATCTCAAGAATATTTTTCCCCATTTTTACCAACAAGAGATATCAAGCATGGATATCATTTGAGATAATCAGACAGTTTATAACCCCCTGTGCAACTTACACACACCAAATACTCCAAATGTGTACAAAGGAACAGAGTGGGCTAGCAGCAGTGAATGGAGGAATCTGCCCTTCCCAGCCCCATGTGCTGATCTCCCTACCCTTGGTTCTCACCCCAAATCTCACAAGGACTGGACAAACAAAAATACTTTCACAATTTTCCCTCATACTTTCACTGGACCTCAAAAACTTGACCTCAGAAGCACTTTTTTAAAAACCAAACCAAATGTTTAAAAAGGAGCTATTTACGGTGTCCATGTGGAATCACAGGGGTGTTTGGTTTGTGGATATAAGGAAAAGAGACGTGGGGAGGAACGGATGATAAATCCTAAAGTAAATTCTCATGAAGTTTTTTCACATCCGGGAACTATTTAGGTTTTAAATTCTCAGCCCTGATTTTGCCCTAAGCCCTTTATTCCTAATCCTATCAAAGGTACCCTCCTCATTCACTTTCTAAATGACAGACCCTCTTACCCTCACGGATCGGGTGCCTCACATTAACTCCAGCCACGCTTCAGCTGCCTTTCCACCCCGGCATCATGACTTTCAGAAATGAGGCTGTTACTACTCCACAGGCTATGCACACAAGGCCACCGGATTCAGTGGTCACTGGTCATGGCACCAGGAGGCCAGGTGAAGTAAGAAGGACAACAGGGAAATCAGTTGTGAGGGCTGAGCCAGGGAAACTCAAAGGCACTGGACTCAGACTTGGCCCCCTTCAGAGCTGAGACTACAATGAGGTTTTTCTCATTCTAATCCCATCGGACCTGGCAAACTGCTGCCAGATTAGTTTTCCCAATTCCAACCCCCTCTCCTGCCCCGAGTCCCCAGATTCCTTAGCTGATCCTTACAGACTTCCACACTCTGGCAAGAACATGCACTTGCAAGCCTCCTCCCCCACACCCTTCCATCACTCCACTCTGCCAAGAGAGTGATTCATTTTCACCTTGAAGAGCTTCATCTTCTCCCCCTGCTGATGATGTGTTCATGTTTCCTAAACTGAAAATACTCTTCCCTCATCTCTTTGTTTCAACCCTGCCTTTATTCATTCAAATATTGAGCCCTCACTGTGCCAAGGGCATCTCAAATCCCACTGAAAATAAAAAAAATCAATACTACTTCTCTACCAGAATGTCACACCTGATCCTCCAGCTGAAAATATCCTCCTTGCTTCTAAAGCCTCCAGCACCACATTATGTGACAACTCTGATCTTCTAGCTTCCACCTCGGTCATTTGCTAGGGAGATATGACTAGTGAGAAGAGCTGTACCTTCTTCAGCACACAGGCCAGGGACTCCAGGCCCCTTCAGAATAGAGAAGAAAGCACTTCAGGAACAAAAAAGTGACCTATCACATGCTCTCAAGAGGTAGAGATAAGAAGTGAAAAGCATTTTTGTTTTTTTTTTGGCCGGGCGCAGTGGCTCACGCCTGTAATCTTGGCATTTTGGGAGGCCGAGGTGGGAGGATCACGAGGTCAAGAGATCGAGACCAGCCTGGTCAACATAATGAAACCCGTCTCTATTAGAAATACAAAAATTAGCTGGGTGTGGGTGGCACGTGCCTGTAATCCCAGCTACTCAGGAGGTTGAGGCAGGAGAATCACTTGAACCAGGGAGGCAGAGGTTGCAGTGAGTTGAGATCACACCACTGCACTCCAGCCTGGCAACAGAGTGAGACTCTGTCTCAAAAAAGAAAAAAAAAAAAAAAAAGTGAAAAACATCCTCTGGACTGAGTCCAGGGAGGTCAGAGGTGTGACCCTGGAGGGGACCACTGTCACAAGAGTGAGGACAGCAGGGAACTGGGGAGGAGGGAGAGTTGGTCAAAGAAAGAGCAGGAGAAAGAAGGTACAGGCTGAATACAGACTCATTTCTGTAAGCCACCTTTCCTCCACCCATGCCCCCAAATAATTGTAACAAGTCTTACAGGTTCAAGATAGTAATTACTGTTGAATAAATTCCAACACAAAAACTAATCTATGCGATCCCATAGGCACCATCTGCATAATATTTACCAATGCTTTAAGTTACCATTTTATCCTCAGTTATCCTTTGAAACATTACAACTTTGTGCCTACTGCTATACACTGAAACTCAATGTTTCATGGAATTTCCCCTCTTTTGCTCCTGCAGATGGGAAAGTATCTGGGTTACGGGAAAGAGGTAACAATGGAAAAGCGAAAAGAAAATCCTTCCTACAGATTTTGAGACTCACAGCACTTCTCTCTGCTGTTGCTAAGAACTGAGCTGCTTTTCACGGATGCCAAAGCAGGCTCCTAGACTTCGCAGTCTCACCCGACAATCACGCAGGTGGTCACACAACCTGAATGTTGGTGTTTCCAGATTCACAAAACAGACACATCTGAGACACAATTTGGTCTATTTTCTTAGTTACATGAATACAAACCAGTTCTCTGATTTGATGCAGCTGCTTAAGAGAGGCTTCCAGGCGCTCCAGCTGCCAGCTAATAAGGTTACTTCCGCTTAATACCCTACTTCATGGCCCTATTTAGAGCTTTCATAGCTCCTTAGCCCAAGGTCTCCCTCTGCCTTACTTTTAATCAAAGAAGCAACCATGCACATGGAAATCATGAAACCAACAGCTTTTCAACAATCTACTTCACAAAAATTCTTCTCGATAAACATACAGATCTCAATTTTCCTGAAATTAGAAACAAGTTTGTCCTGTAAAAAGAGTTAATACATTCAGTTTTCACTACTAGAGACTTGAAAAATTTATTCGGTGACAAATTATGAAACTAGGGAGTGGTTTGCCTAGCTAAAGGATAAAGAAAATGAGCATCATTTATGTCAACTATGAGCTATGCCTTTATAATTATTAATAAACCTATTACGATATTAAAATCTCAGAGTACAACCTTCCTTGTATGAAATAATTGCCGAAAATCCACACTAATTGGCCAAAGTCACAGCTAACAATGACAGAGTGAAAATCAAATGCATGTCCTCTTAGCAGTAAATTTCTTCGAGTAGCTTAGTATTTTCAGAAACAAAGAGCCCAGATATGATAATGTTGTAGGGGGAAAGAAGGTTGCCTGGATGATTTCTATTTGAAAGCACAAACTACATGTCATGTATGTCCTGGATATCACAGACATATACCCATGGGACGCCCAAGGAATTCAGGGCAGTACTTACGGTATCATAAACACTATCTTTGCAATATTCATGTTCTAAAAGTTATACACTACTAATCTAAAGGTTCCTCTTACGCCTCAAGTTCTCCAGTCACCTTGTGAAAGCAACTGAGAAATCTGTACCAATACATGTCAAATCTGAGAACAGAAAACAGAAAGAAGTCAAATGGAGCACTGGATTGCAGACACAGCCGAAGAAATAAAACAGCACAAGCCATCACTTGAAAACTGGGAAATCTAAAAGCAAAACTCCAGCCTTGTGATTTTATTTTAGATTTAGTGATGCTTCAACATTCACAAACTCTCTTGTTTCAATCTTAGGTACTCATCATAAAGGTTCTGAAAGCTAAACAAGTCAGTATTCAAAGTTGTTCTTTAGCTTGGATGTTATTTTTTTGTTAGAAAACAGTCATCTATACGTTTCACCATTTTGGAATTGACAGCAATCTGTCACATATAAAATTCAAGAAAATTCTTCCTGGGTCTTTGCAGTCTTGACTAGCTGAGCTGTGAATAACTCAGGAATGCTGTCAAACTAACCAGGAAGTCTTGACACAAATTTTCCAGAAGTCTCTTCTTTCCTGTTTGCAAACTGGTCTAACCCCTCAGAGCAAGTTGGAACACAGTCAGTACTGGGCATCTCAGACTGCTAATATCTAAATACAGCATGCCAGTCCCTGCATCTCAGCACTGGCATGCTGATATTAGCAGTGACTGAACCGATTACCCCACAGGGCTTTACAAAACACCTTCAGGTCATTTGACCCGGCGAGGTACACACAGTTCTCACAAAGCAGATTTCTCAGCTTTAGCTCTTGCTGATGTAAAGACAACTCTTTCTGCTGACAACCGTTTCCACACAGTATTCTCTAACTAATAGCTGACTCACACCGGAAGAACCCACTCCTGAAAATGTACTAATTTTATGCTGATAATATAATGTATATACCATGTGGAAAATGCCACCAGCACTCCATGACATCATACAACTTCAAAGACAAATGAAAACTCCTCATGAAAACTAAAAGTAGTTCAACACGCCCAATACATGATCTTTCAACCAAACTGTGCAAAACTGTATTTGCATGCCTAAACCCCACACACCCACCACAATTAAATTCAGTATGATTCATTCTCTCTGCAGGACATTCACCTTAAGGCAATGTGGAAAATGCTGCACTAGCAATAAAATCGTTCTCTTCATTCAAGTTGTTACTTCACTGTATTACCCCTTTGCAAGGCAAGGTAACATGCAACTTACTAAGTCGTGAAACTATTCCGTGACTTTTTAAAAACCATTGATTTCACAGTATTTCAGAAATCAATGCGACTCAACTGTCAGAGTTTTCTAATTTGGAAATTCAGACACCTAGAGCTTAGCAATATGTATCAAGAATTAGACAAATCTGACTCTGCTAAGAACTTGACTATGGAAATACTGAGGCATAAACACTTATTTTGCTATCACTTATAACAAACAGCTGGAGAGAAATCTAGATTCATTAATTGTATGCAATTAATAAAGAAAACTTGGCCAGGCGTGGTGGCTCACGCCTGTAATCCCAGCACTTTGGGAGGGTGAGGTAGGTGGATCACCTGAAGTAAGGAGTTCAAGACCAGCTTGGCCAACACGGCGAAACCCCATCTCTACTAAATATATAGAAATTAGCCAGGTATGGCAGCGAGTGCCTATAATCCCAGCTACTTGGTTGGCTGAAATGGGGAGAACTGCTTGAACCCAGGAGGTGGAGGTTGCAGTGAGCCATTAACTCAGTTTAGGGTCTTGACAATGAGATATTTAAGATATAAAAGCAGCTCCCCATTTTTTTTTAATGTGTATATGTGACCTGGATATTCCCAATATGTAGGGTGAGCCTACATCCTGGCTTGCCAGGTCTAGCCCAATGTAAATATGAAATCATGTCCCAGTTTGGTCAAAAATTAAATGGTTGCCACACCTACCCCCCAATACTTTGAGTCCTAGGTTAGGTCACTAACAGTTACTCCATAAATCTATAGATTAAGGCTCCCACCATCAAATACAAATCTGAGCCCTTGCCTCTTCTCTCATTCTCTGGAATTCTCAAAAGTAGGAGGTGGAGGACAAAGGGCTTAACCCAAACAAAATTGATGCTGGCAGCCTAGCAAGGCATATTTCCTTGGCCCAGTCCACCCTCAGTGGACCTGCTCTCAGAGGATGCCACGCCAGCAGCACTCCTGTGGGCACCTGCTTACCCTGTTGTGCCTCAAGTTCTGTCACTACTTGCCTTTCTGTTACCCCATGGCTGCTGCCCTGCTTGGACCACCCACAAGATGAGGCAGGACTGTCATGACCTGGGGCATTTCCTTCTCTCTGAATGATAAGCAAGTGACTTCCCCTTCTCAAGTCCCTCTCCATGCAAAAGAAAAAAGGGGAATTCCACAACAGGGCTGCCTGGTCCCCGCACTGATAATACAGTTCATGCAGTCTTTTTGTCCCAGTCTCCTTCTTCCCAAGGCCCTAAAGCCTCAAAAAGACACACATAAATGAGACCGAGCTGAGCACATTTCATCACCTCTATAAATACTGACCTTTTCCCCTCAGGCCTGCTGGCCAGGTTCCCTCCTCTACTATGGTACCAGTTTGTTTCACCCTTAGTGGGGGCTACTGTCACTCCCAGTAATGTGACCTCAGGCAGATTTGGGGGTGTAGCTAGATACTGGGGTAGGAGAGGAGAGGAAGGGCAGAAACTGTCACCTAACTCCACACACTGGCATACTGCGCCTCGGCCCTGATACAGACAGGACCAGCTCTGCTCCCAGATCCACGTGCAGCCACAGAAAAGGGCAAGTGAAATAGGTGCCGGCGTCAAAGGAGTAATTTATGGGTAGCTCATAGCAGATTTTTAATTTTTAATTTTGTAATTACATTCCAACTTTTCTACAATGAGCAGAGGGAAAACTGAAATATAAACAAATCTGTAAGTGTTCATAACATTCAGAAAATTAGCAATTAGTAACTTCAAGAAAAATTAAAGGGAGATACTGCAACCCATGTAACAAGGGTTATGTGCAAAGAGCAAAAGTGACATATAACATTGTGTCACTCATACTTGGGCAAGACTATCAGGGTGTAAGTGTCAGGGGAAAATTACAATGAAATGGCTTAGGAGTTATTTAAACAATATTTTTCCATGTAAACCTCAGGATAAAATTAATTTCAGAGACAACAGATTACACATTTAGAATCATGAAAAGCTTAAATATTCCAGACAAAAACCATTAAAAGGTACAGTACATTTATAAAGCCGTTGTTCTGAAAACAGGATAGACAATCATCTTTGGAAGAAAATAACTTAAGCTCAGTTTTAAAATAACTAATCATTTTTGCTCTTGCTCAGACTTCCCCTTTCTGTCAATGTGATCACCATTCTCCAGGCTCCCAAGCTGAAGAAAATGTTGGGTCATCTTTGCATTCTTCTCTTCCTTACCTTCCTCACTGAACATCCAGCCTTCCAATTCGCTCTCCCAAATGCACTCCTGAGATAATCCATCTGGGGGGTACTGCACTATGCTCAGCTTGCTTTACCCCCTCAGGCTTCTTCCCCATCTACCAAATCAACTGAAAGAAGATGCCAATAATATTCTCCCGATCACAATGTGTCAATGGCTTCCCACTGCCTAAAGAGAGTGCCAGCTCCATAGGCTGGTACTCAAGACCACTGGTCCCAGGGCCACTGCTTTATACAAGTCACAGTGCGGTACACACCCACAAAGGGTGGTCCCTGAAGGTGGGTGCCAGGCTGCCCTACCCACCACCTCTGCTTCAGTGTGATTCCTCTGGCCACAGCTTACACGCTTCGCACCGCAGCAGTTCTCAAGTGCAGCCACTGAACCAGCAGCATCAGAATCACCTGAAAACCTGCTAGAAATGCAAATTCTAGGGTCCTACTACAGGACCTACCGAAATGGAAACTCTGAGGATGTGGTCCAGCAGATGCCCGATACACACAAACACTGACAACCACTGCCTCACAGAAACCCCCCCAAGTCTACCAAACTCACTGATTCGCTATTCCCACATCATGGTTTGTACTTTCCTCTTCAGTCCCTCAGTTCACAGGACAGCTTCCTTCCCACCACCTACCTAAATCCTATCTACCTTTCAAAGTGCACTTTAAGTCCTTTCACCATAAAATCTTTACTGGTCTTTCTAAGTGTTCTTATTTTTTGGCCTCCAACAGAATTCATTCCCTGTACCGCTCACTCAGCACTTATTAAAATGAAATGCAGCAAGGTGATAACACTGCAAAGAAGATTAAAAACAAGATTTTATAAAATGTACCGATTTGGAGCAAAATGGAGTGACATCCAGGAACCATTTGTTAAGAAATACTCTAAGGCAGGCTGGGTGCGGTGGCTCACACCTGTAATCCCAGCACTTTGGGAGGCCAAGGTGAGCAGATTGCAAGGCCAGGAGATCAAGACCATCCTGGCTAACACAGTGAAAACCCATATCTACTAAAAATACAAAAAATTAGCAGGGCATGGTGGTATGCACCTGTAGTCCCAGCTACTCGGGAGGCTGAGGCAGGAGAATCACTTGAACCTGGAAGACGGACATTGCAGTGAGCTGAGATTCCGCCATTGCACTCCAGCCTGGGCGACAGATCAAGACTCCATCTCAAAACAAAAAGAAATACTCTAAGGCTATACCCAGGCAGGAATAGGACATTTTGATTAGCAACGCCCCTATGAGCAGTTTCTTGGGGGATGAGGCAGAGTTCAAGTGCCTATTTACTGCAAACTTCTCGCCCCTGCTCCAGGGCGTGAACCCTAACCTAAATATGAAAAAACAGCTGTGAAAGACCCTAAGACAAAACAGACTCCAGTTAGCATAACTTTTGCCCACCATTCAATGCTCTGTGCCCTTGGCAGGCAGGTCTCCAACAGGACTGTGAGAAAGTGGCCCATGTCATGGCAGATCTCAGTAAGTTACGTCCCAGGTTAAAGAGTTGTAAGCACACTGTAAACACAATGCACACCTAATTGTTTTTTCCAGAATAACCCCAGTTACACTAGACCATGTGATGTCAGGGGCAAAAAGATGAATATGTCAGACATCTGTCATACAACAGGCAACACCCACCTCTCAAGAGTGAGGAAATTCACACACATGCAAAATTCCTATCTGAGCAGGCGCCGAAAATATGCCTCGATCCATGTCAAATCATTTTGCTCCTCTCAGCACTAAATCACCACTTCTAGCAGGATCTTCCCTGTCACAAACCTATATAGTTTTTACTAAAAATAACTTTTTATTCAAAGAATAAAAAAATAAAGAGTCCACTCCCCCAACACCTCCTGGTTCACCATACTACTTAGAGAAGGAAATTATCCCTACCAGAGGTATATTAAAGATACCGCTGTAAATGACACAGACATGAGTCACCCTTGAAGACCAGTCAGTATGATCCAGTGTTAGAGATCTGACCATTTGACAGGAAGGTGACATCTACAAGCCTTATTCATGAGGTTTATTCATGTAGCCTTATTCATGAGCCTTATTCATGAGGTTCAACATGAGGCCAACTTTGAAAATCAAACCCTAACCAGGTGATTCAATCCAGCCACACAAATCCTAATTCAATTAACAAAGACAGAAAACCAAATTTCCTAATGGTAAAAGACCACAGATACATAGCTGAAACTCAAATCATGCATATGCACCTTAAAACAGCTTTTTGTTTTGTTTTTGTTTTTGAGACGGAGTCTCACTCTGTTGCCAGGCTGGGGTGCAGTGGCACGATCTCGGCTCCCTGCAACCTCTGCCTCCCAGGTTCAAGCGACTCCCCTGCCTCAGCCTCCCGAGTAACTGGGATTACAGGCGCACACCACACTTGGCTAATTTTATATTTTTAGTAGAGACAGGGTTTCTCCATGTTGGTCAGGCTGGTCTCAAACTCCCGATCTCAGGTGATCCATCCGCCTCAGCCTCCCAAAGTGCTGGGATTACATGTGTCAGCCACCGCGCCCGGCCAAAACAGTTTAACATTAATGTAAACCTATGTCCAAAAGAAGAAAACTGACTGTAACAGCTATCAGCATAGCAGTATTTTCTGCTGCCAAGACAAGTGCAGCCCGAGGTTGATCTGGTCGGCGATGAATGAATATAGCCAAACACTTATCTCCAGAGCCTCAATGTCACTGGAGGCCACCAAGAAGGAAAGACATGCTCTCTCGCAGGACAGAGCCCAGCCCAAAGCTTTTTACCATAGTACTACCGCCCTAGCAAAAGTCCTCAAAACTCTTTACAGCATCTGGACAAACTGCATTTTACTATCTCCGCCTCCAACAGGCAAGGTGAAGTCTATGCTACAAGTCCCCGTGCACCAAGTTCCCGATGCTGCCCCATGAGTGGGCCAGCTGGTCCCTACCAACCTTCCCTCAACAGAAGCAGCATAGCTCCAAGTTACATGCGCAAGGAAACAAAGCGATCAGGAGATTCTCTCTTGTGCACATTTATCAAAAGTTCTAGAACAATGATTCCTAGCCTGCTTGCTGTCTTTGTGGGGGAGGGTGGGAAGGGCACCACAGGTAGTCTCTGGAGGGAGAAATACACTTCAGATTGAACCAGAGCAACTATTAAAATTCTATCATTCAGGCCAGGGACAGTGTGGCTCACACCTATAATCCCAGCACTTTGGGAAGCCAAGGCAGATGGATCACTTCAGATCAGCCGTTCTAGCCAAGCCTGGCCAACACAGTGAAACCATGCCTCTACTAAAAAAAAAAAAAAAAAAAAAATTAGCTGGGCATGGTGACTTGTGTCTGTAATCCCAGCTACTCAGGAGGCTGAGGCAGGAGAATTTCTTGAACCTGGGAGGCAGAGGTTGCAGTGAGCTGAGACTGCACCACTGCACTCCAGCCTGGGCAACGGAATGAGATTTAAAAAAAAAAAAAAAAACAGCTATCATTCATCTACAAAAGGGCAATCTTCTCATTAGCAGGTTGTATCTGTTGCTACTGGCAGGTCTACAGAAGATAAATGGAACAGCTACAAGTGAATGGTTATGCAGAGGCCATACAGGCCATAAATGATTAGAAGTAGTGGTATTTTATATTATCAAAAGTCTTAGAAATCTCAAAAAATTCTCCATCTGGAAAACTGTAGAGCTAACTTTTGAGAGCCTGGATTCAAATCTGGACTTCATGCTCAGTGCCATCACATTCAACTTACTGAACTTTTCTGTGTCTGTTTCCTAGTATGTAAAATGGAGATGTCGTGGAAAGGATCAAATAACATACGGTGTATCTCAGGACAACAGCTGGCATATAGTAAATAGCATTCTATCAGTATCAGCAATATTATCATCATCAGAGCCTGCCACTATCCAGATGTGCTGCGCACATGCTGCTTTACACTGTAACCCTGTGCAAAAGGATTTAGCACCCCCATGCCTAGGGAGGAGGAAACTAAGACTCAATGTGCGTTATTTATTTGTACTAATATGCTGAGTGGCAGAGTCAGAATTCAAACTCAGGTCAGCCTAGCCACAAAGCCTGTGATTTTCCCATAATCCCACTCTGCCTTCTGGGTGACCCAAAGGAAACAAAGACCACGGGTACTGACAGTAATCACCTTTCTCCTACCAGTCCAGGCTACAGTGTGCTGATTCCGCACATGTGAGAGCAAGGCTTAGATAGGCCCCTACTACAGCTCTGAGGAAGTCTTAACTGTCACTGGCCTCAGAGGCTGGCCCCTAAGACAACCGGTATTGCTTTCTTCCAGCAACTTCTCACACACAGCTCTGCTCATAAGGAGAGACCATCTCCATTAGCCTCAGCCAAAGGCGGGGCAGCCAACAGCAGGGGCTCCCTTAAAGCCTATTTATTTCTAAATGCTGAAGACTGGCCAGGAGGAGGGATGCAAGCGTTAGGCCTGGACTCCAGGAGCGAGGATGCTGAGGACACTTAAAGACCATCAAGGAGGAAAGGGCTGTGGCCAAGGATAAGCATGGAGAAGGCGGCAGAGCAAGTGTTGGGGTGTCAGCTCGGGGTCCTACTGTGGCTCTGTCAATGACAAAACGTTCTTCCTATCTCTGCCAAGAATCTTCTCTTTGCCCCAAGAGGTAATCTTGCTTACCTCTTTAAGCAAGTTCAAGGAAAAAACAAAACACACACTAGTGTGCAGGTAAAAGCATGATTTGAATTTTATACAATTTTCCACAACACAAAGAAGCAAGCTTCTAATTCCTGGGTGGTCCCCATCCCACAAAATAAACAAAGTCACCGGAAATAAAGAGGCTGAGCCCTAAAGGTTATAATAAACAAGTAATCCCAGCACTTTGGGAGGCCAAGGCAGGTGGATCACGAGGTCAAGAGATCGAGACCATCCTGGCCAACGTGATGAAACCCCGTCTCTACTAAAAAGACAAAAATTAGCTGGGCACGGTGGCAGGCGCCTGTAATCCCAGCTACTCGGGAGGCTGAGGCAGGAGAATCGCTTGAACCTAGGAGGCAGAGGTTGCAGTGAGCTAAGATCACACCACTGTACTCCAACCTGGTAACAGAGTGAAACTCCATCTGAAAAAACACAAAATAAATCAACAAGTAAACATGTTACAGAACAAAGAAACCAGGAGGGAAGAAAAAAACTTTGACCTCGAAATTGCCCTTATATAAACCCTCATCCTGAAGACGCACTTTAAACACTACAGACACAAACCCAGGTCATGTTTTCCACCTGCACATTCTTACAAGCAAACAAAACGCATCCAGCAACATTGGATACCTGCAGAAATAAGTTCTGTGCCATGCAGATTCCAGCAAGAATAAGAGTTCATGCTTATCTAGCCTGGAGAATGTTACATTTCAGCTGGAGATCCCAAGACAAATCAGGTCAGGAATGTGGAACAAATAAAAGTGGATATCAACTTGGTCTCAACAAGGCCAAATGTAGGAATTTAACATGTACTAAAATAATAAGAGTCAACATGTTTATACAGGGCTAACTACGTGCCAGCCACTATCCTAAATTGCCTTACATTTATTAACTCATTTCATTCTCACCACAACCTTATGAATATTATGATCCCCATTTCACAGCTGAGGAAACTGTGGCAGAGGAAGACAAGTAACTTGCCTGAGATCACATAGCTGGAATGCCAGAGCCAGGAGTGACTCACCCAGGCAATCAGATTCCCGAGTCTCTGCTTCTAACGGGATGTGCTGCCTCTCAAATGGCTGCAAAACGTACCTCAAGCTACACTTGACAACTAATCAAGGACTAAAGAACAAAGACAAGGAAATAATCCTATAAAGGGGTTTCCAGGAACTCTAAAATGTGCCGGTTTCGGAGCAGTCCAGGTTCCTAATGTGTTGACTCACATTCTAAAGAACCAAGGTAGAGAACCAAAAATCCTCTCTTTACTCCACAGGGATTCCCTATCATTCCACTTTAAGGCTTTTGGTACACAGAGTGCATGCTTTTTAAGACTGTTGTAAATTCTGCCCATGAAGAACAGATAACTGTTTTTAAATCCTTATGACATCATGACAACCATGAAAACCACATACTGGAAAACATTACAATGTCAGTTTGCTGTTATAACTCAGAATAAACTAAGCATACATAAGGATCTGAGTTGATTCCTAATACATACTGTAAAACATAACACTGCTTCCCAAGCTGTCTCTAGGCAGCTGCAATCCTAAAACACAGAGCCTTCCATGGTCCCTCTGCTAATAGAGGGTAACATTCCAAGGGTTGCTTACATTAGCCAGCACCAAAGCCACTTTCCACAAGAGAAATATAATATAGTGTCTCTTCCCAAGTGTAGAATTGGAGGCAGCAAAAATCTAATTTGTGATGAATTGGGTGAACTTACTATAAAGTTCTGTAAAGTGTTTAAAAGAAAACATGATCATATACACATACCTATGCACATCATTGAAAGTAAGGTCACATTAACCTACAAGAAATAAGCATGTTTGGAAGGGAAACCTGTTATTTTTAAAATATTTTCAATTAACTCTATCTTGACAATTCATTTTAACAGCTTCTGAATGTAAAGTGTCCTTTCAACCAACAAAGAAAATAAACTAAAGCAAAATGCAGAAGACAGTTACCCAAATACTTTGTACATAAAGTGTTCTTTTTACCACTTAACTCTGGAATGCCGGAGTTCTGTAAAAAAAATTTTCTAATTAATTCCAAAAGAGTTCCACCAACTGCCTATCTGTATTGCTTTTGGAATTCTAATCAGTTCCGCCCACCCAATGACTCAAACTGAAATACTGAGATACGACAGCTGCACTCATCCACCCCACCAAGAATAGCTTTCAGGAAACCATGCTCCAGTTGGAAAACTACATTTAGTAACCCCACTAGACTTAAGAGAATGCTACAGGAAGCCTCTTATCGTTAATAACAAAAATGCCTGTAAAACTCTGTAACATTTATGGAATATATATTTTCCCCTAGAAGTCAACAAGTTAAACGATTCTGTGGCTGTTTATACCCTAGGATTTTAAACTTACGCGTTTTTGTTTGGAATTCTCTGGGCGATAAACGATTGCTAATGCCTTGTCAAACATTCAAGAGAGACATTCTCAGAGGAATTACAGCTCACTCACCACAAGGCACTGGCCCATGGTACAAGTCTGAGGGAGAACATTAAGTCAATAAAGCTTGTGTTCGTTTTTCTCGCATGTTGCTTTCTCACCTATCCTACCTTGCCCTAAACTTCCCATCTTTGTTTAGAACTGTGGCTTAAATGGGGGGAAGAAAAAAAAAACTGCTAAGTGAGAGGAGAAAAGCAGAGCAGACCTAAAAGTCACAAACTGTGTAATGTAAAATGTCCATTGGCAGATACACACTACCAGCAGCTGGAAACACGGAACCCAGGGAGAGGGAGCTAAAGTCCACTGCTGTTATCTAGAGAAGTCTCAGACACTCCTGCCAACTGAGAAGGGAGGAAGAGCCCAGCGCAGTTTAAAGGTAGAGATGGCATGTCCTGATGGGCAGAGAGCAGAAGCAGAGAGAACTTCTCAGGAAAGATCCCCTTAAATTGGCATTAAATTACTCATTTAGGGCAGGGACCGCTGGCTCACGCCTGTAATCCCAGCACTTTGGGAGGCTGAGGCAGGTAGATCACAAGGTCAAGAGATCAAGATCATCCTGGCCAACATGGTGAAACCCCATCTCTACTAAAAATACAAAAATTAGCTGGGTGTGGTGGTGTGTGCTTGTAGTCCCAGCTACTCGGGAGGCTGGGGCAGGAGAATCGCTTGAACCAGGAGTTGGAGGCTGCAGTGAGCCAAGACTGTGCCACTGCACTCCAGCCGAGCAACAGAGTAAGACTCTGTCTAAAAAAAAAAAAAAAAAAAAAAAGTACTTATTTCAATGCACGAGTAGAGGCAAAGATGAGAATTATGAAAAGCAGCACCTACATAATTAAAATACAATTTCACCAACATTCATTTACTGTTTATACTTGGATAGCATATAAAGAAAACAAGATTCTACCCAACTCTAGCAGGGAGAAAGCTAACATTAAGCATGCACTAAGCTCACATGCATATATTATTTCATTTAATCCTCACAATACAACACTTGAATGGGTACCAAAAAAATCATGAGACCTACTACTTGCTAACATTCAGGGTAACTATAGTCAAAAATAATTTAATCGTGCATTTTAAAATAACAGTATAGTTGTTTGTATAAAAAAAAAAAAAGCTTCAGGTGATACCCTATTTACCTTGATGTAATTATTACGCATTGCATGCCTATATCAAAATATCTCACATAACCCATAAATATATACCTACTGTGTACCCACAAAAATTAAAAATGAAAATGAAAAAAAAAACCCACTTGAGGCCAGGCGTGGTGGTTCACACCTGTAATCCCAGCACTTTGGGTTGGTCAAGAGATTGAGACCATCCTGGCCAATATGGTGAAACCCCGTCTCTACTAAAAATCAAAAATTAGCCGGGCATGGTGGTGGGTGCCTGTAATCCTAGCTACTTGGGAGGCTGAGGCTAGAGAATCGTTTGAGGTTGCAGTGAGCCAAGATCACACCACTTCACTCCAGCCTGGAAGACAGAGGGAGACTCCTAAAAAACAACCACTTAAGCATATGTCATTTTCACTGCTGTTATAGGCTGCTGGACATGTCTCTCGAATATCTGTGTTGAATTCCTAATCCCCAGAATGTGACTATATTTGGACATGGGATTCTTTTTTTCTTTTTAAACAGAGACAGGGGTCTCGCCATGTTGCCCAAGCTAGTCTTGAACTCCTGGGCTCAAGTGATCTGATGGTCTAGACCTCCCAACGTGCTGGGATTACAGGGAACATAGGGTCTTTAAGGAGGTAATTAAGTTAAAATGAGGTCATTAGGGCGGGGCCTAATCCAGTATCGCTGGTCTTAAAAGCAAAGAAGATTAGGACACAGATACAGGCACAGAGGTAAGACCATGTGACCAGGGCCACCTACAAGGCAAGGAAAGAGGCCTCTGAGGCAGCCAATTCTGCCAACACCTTGACCTCAGACTTCTAGTCGGTGGTACTTGGCTATGGCTGTCCTAGCACACTCATACAACTGTCACACAGAAAGACACCGAAGCTCAGAGGGGCTAAGTAACTTGACTGAGGTCATGGAGCCAGTATGTGGCAGAGGTGCAATTTGAATCTAGGACAAAATACAAACTACTGTTTCCAAGTTACTTAGCTTGGTACAAGGAGGTACTCAATATATACTGATTACTTTTTTTATGACACCACATGACTATAAGTTAAATACAGGATACAGAGATGTAGCCATAAAACAATGTGATACAGGCTACCATTTCTGTGAGACTGAGTTTCGCTATATTGCCCAAGCTGGAGTGCAGTAGTACAGTCTCAGCTCACTGCAATCGCTGTCTCCTGGGTTCAAGCAACTCTCATGCCTCAGCCTCCCCATTAGCTGGGATTACAGGTACCCGCCACCATGCCTGGCTAATTTTTGAATTTTTAGTAGAGATGGGGTTTCACCATGTTGGCCAGGCTGGTCTCAAACTCCTGACCTCAAATGATCCACCCACCTTGGTCTCCCAAAGTGCTGGGATTACAGGCATGAGCTACCGCACCCAGCCACGGGCTACCATTTCTAAGTGCTGTGACAGACAAATACTACTGTATCAGCAAGTCTATGGACTGGAGTTGAACTCAAAATTGAGGTAGATTCCCCAATTACAACACTTATAAGGCCCAGGTGTCACCTGGTCTAAGGCAGTGGTAGGAAGGATGGACAGGAATCACTGGTATATTAACATGTCTATGTGATCAAAGATGACAGCCCCAGAAAACTTTTTTCTTTTCACAGACTCTTATGTTGTTATTTGGAACGTATGCATAAAAGACAGAATGATCTTTCAACACTCCACATTTTAATTACTCTTAGCTCAAAGAAGTACTCCTTATTCCACTGTTGAAGAAAACCGGCAGTCCCTTCAGGCTCCTTCTCTTTTCCCTTTTCCTCCTCTCAACTCGTCTTAATTCCAGCCACTGGTTTTAAAACCAGGGTACAAGAGAAAACAGGTTCCATGATAGTATCCTATAGTTTCTTATCTGAAATGATCAGGAAGTGGGTCATTATAACCAACCGAAAAAAATACCTAAACAGATGCCCAACTTTCAAAACAATTAAAAGACAATAAATGCATGGCATTAAAGTAGCAATGAGTAGAATTTCATCTCTGATGATTCAAGAGGATTTCTGTGGAACCTCAGGGTGATCATTTTAAGTATTAATCATCTCTGTAGAAAGAACCTGTTAACATATGGAAATCCCAGGGAAACAATGTCAGCTAACAAGGAATGTATTACGTAGAGAGAAGCATTTCAGCACATACCTGAAATAAAATCCTTGATGCACAATTTTTAATGTTTGTAATATGATTAAAATGAAACAACAGAGAAACATAAAAACCTTAGATGCCTATAGAATGTATTACTTATTCTCTAAATAGGGGATTACCTTGAGTTTACGATTATGAGCCATGATGGATACCTTCATTATTTCTTCCTCAACAACATTTACTGAGTAATTTCCCTAATGACCAGAATTGCTATGTATGGTGAGAAAATGTCTCTTCATTGAAGAGACATTAAAGCTACGTTAAAGGCATCACCCAGTTCCTGAGAGCAATAATGAATTCACACTACATAGTTAATTTGCCCCATGTTTTTGTTTTTCTTTTAATTCTCATAGGCTGAATGAAGACTAGAAAATTTTCCCCCTAGGCCAGGTGCAGTGGCTCACACCTGTAATCCCAGCACTTTGGGACGCCAAGGCAGGCAGATCACTTGAGGTCAGGAGTTCAAGACCAGCCTGGAGCAATCCGTCTCTACTAAAAATACAAAATTGGCCAGGCGTAGTGGCACCCGCCTATAATCTCAGCTGCTCAGGTGGCTGAGGCAGAAGAATCACTTGAACCCAGGAAGTGGAGGCTGCAGTGAGCTGAGATCGCACCACTGTACTCCAGCCTGGGCAACTCAAAAAAAAAAAAAAATTCCCCTATTTTTAAGCACTTAAATGTTTAAACTCAAAAACATAAATGTTGTAACCAAATTTGTTCAGCTTCTACAATGTCTACCATCCATTTCTACTTTAAAAGGACAAAAATATTACGGTTTTGAAAAAAATAAACTTAGCAGAAGAGATTCCTAGAATGAATAATTATTTCATTATGCTCAAGTCTCTGACTTCAGAGAAAATTTAGTAAGTAAAATTCATTAAATCTCAACATTTAATTCCTTTTTCAATTAGGGAGACTGCTGTGATGGGGCACGGAATTTGGCAAGTTAAGTTACTGACAAACCTTTCAGCTGATGTTAACAGTGGAATCTTTAGAATTATTTGACAGGTTTACAACGTTTCCAGACACTCAAAAAATCACAAGTACATTCTTATCAGGAGGTATTTTACAACATAATAAAGTAATATAAATACTGTCATGCTCAGACAGCTCCATGATTCATTGAGCTGTGGGAATAGTAGTGGGGAGTAGGAACCAGGGGAGGGCCCAGAGAGGAAGAAGATGCCACTCATAGTGTAATTGCATTGCTACTTTCACCAGAAATCTAAGCCTCTCCAGGTCAGGAGCCATCTCTTATTCTTTCCTGAATATTCAGTAGCTAGAACATGAGCCAACGAGATACATGTATTTATTCAGTGTTTGATATATGATCTAAATCAAACATTTTAAAAGTCATCCTGAAGTGGTCAATTAATAAACATGTTTCATGCCTGAACACCTATACTGTATCATGGGTGCAGGGGAAGGTACTCCCATATATAACACATTTCATAATTTTATAATATTGTAACTTTGCTTCCTTTCAAAAGTGCTCTAATGTGTTCATCCTGTTATTTAAGAGCTATTCCCAATCATACAAAAACATTATTCACTGGTCTTCCATTCCCATCACGATTATTTTCAATTTTGCCTTTTTGCTAGGGAAAGGACATCAGTTGGACAAAAGCCACAGGTTAGCAGAAGAAAATTGTAACATGTTTTATTTTTTCAGAAATGTAATCTCACTATGTTGCCCAGAGTAGAGTGCAGTGGCTATTCACAGGCATGACCATAGCACCCTACAGCCTCGAACTCCTGGACTCAAGAGATCCTACCTCAGCCTCCCAAGTAACTTGGACTACAGATGCACACTAATCCCCAGATTTTCAACATGATTCCTGACAATCTTTTAATATAGTCTCAGTCTTCTTTATAGAAGCAAAACCAGCTATTTTTTAAAGTTATTGTTTAGGTAAATCTCAGTACTCACAATGTTTTTCAAAATTCTGATACTAGACATGCAAGGAAACTATGTTACCACTCAAAACCCATATATGATTTTTTCCATGTGGCTTAAAAAAGATAAATTCTGCAGCCCACACATATTAAGGCTTCATTTATATCTCACCCAGCCAACTTTAATTAGAAGTTAAACTAGTATTTACCATTCTCTGTCATCTGAGAAGGAAAAGAATGTATTGAGAAGAGAGACTCTGGTTAAATAAACTTAGGAACTGATGGGTTTATAAACAAAGCTAAACAGATGTCTTTGCTGCTGGATTTTCAGTCAGGCTGGGCACAATGGCTCACACCTGTAATCTCAGCACTTTGGGAGGCCAAGACAGGTGGATCACTTGAGGTTAAGAGCTTGAGACCTGCCTGGCCAACATAGCAAAACCCTGTCTCTACTAGAAATACAGAAAACTTATCTGGGCATAGTGGCGGGCACCTGTAATCCCAGCTACTTAGCAGACTGAGGCAGGAAAATCACCTGAACCTAGGAGGTGGAAGTTGCAGTGAACCGAGATCGCACCACTGCCCTCACTTCAGCCTAGGTGACAGAGCAAGACTCCATCTCAAAAATATATATAGTTATACACACATTTTATATATATTATATATTTTTATATTATATATTTTTTATATGTTTTTATATTATATATAAATATGTTTTATATATTTGAGATGGAGTTTGGCTCTATCGCCCAGGCAACCAACACACACACACACACACACACACACACAGAGTTAATATAGTCAGCCCTCTGTATCCATGAGTTCTGCATCCATGGATTCAACTGATGACGATCAAAAATATTTGGGGAAAAAAAACTGATGGTTGCTTATGTACTAACTTTTTTCTTCTTATATTCCCTAAACAATACAATATAACTATTTACATAGCATTTATATTGTATTAAGTATCATAAGTAATCTAGAGATGATTTAAAGCATATAGGACGATGTTTGTAGGTTATATGGAAATACAACCTTTCCCTGCCCCCTACCCACCCCCCGCCCCGCCCCAGCAGACAGAGTCCTGCTCTGCTACCCAGGCTGGAGAGCAGTGGCATGATCTCAGCTCACTATAACCTCTGCCTCCCAGGGTTAAGCAATTCTCCTGTCTCAACCTCCTGATGGGACTACAGGTACCCACCACGACACCCGGCTAACTTTTTTTTTTTTTTTTTTTTTTTGCATTTTTTAATAGAGATGAGGTTTCACCATGTTGGACACGCTGGTCTCAAACTCCTGACCTCAAGTGATTTGCCAGCCTCAGACTCCCAAAAGTGCTAGGATTACAGGTACAGCACCCAGCCAACAAATACTACCATTTTATAAAGGACTTGAGAGCATCTGCAGATTTGGGTATTCAATGGCTTTCTGGAACCAATTCCCTAAGGATACAGAGGGATAACTGTCATCACAGCATTGTGTATCTCCAAAATGGGATAGAACATGTCACGAGCTACAGAGTAAGTTTAACTTCAGATACTGTTTTCATGAAGCTTCTTTTTTTGTTTTGTTTTGTTTTGTTTTGTTTTGTTTTGTTTTGTTTTGAGACAGTCTTGCTCTGTCACACAGGCTGGAGTGCAGTAGCACAATCTCAGCTCACTGCAACCTTCGGCTCCCGGGTTCAAGCTATTCTGCCTCAGCCTCCTATACAGCTGGGACTATAGGCGCGCACCACCACGTCCAGCTAATTTTTGTATTATTAGTAGAGATGGGGTTTCACCATATTGGTCAGGCTGGTCTTGAACTTCTGACCTCGTAATCCGCCCGCCTCTGCCTCCCAAAGTGCTAGGGTTACAGGCCTGAGCCACCACGCCCATCCACTTCCTTTGCTTTTGAGACAGGGTATCATCCTGTCACCCAGGCTTGAGTGCAGTGGTGCAATCATTGCTCACTGCAGCCTCAAATTCCTGGCCTCAAGTAATCCTCCCACCTCAGCCTCCCGAGTAGCCTGGACTGCAGGCAGGCACCACCACACCCCGTTAATTTTTTTTTTTTTTTTTTTTTGAGACGGAGTTTCGCTCTTGTTACCCAGGCTGGAGTGCAATGGCGCGATCTCGGCTCACCGCAACCTCCGCCTCCTGGGTTCAAGCAATTCCCCTGCCTCAGCCTCCTGAGTAGCTGGGATTACAGGCACGCGCCACCATGCCCAGCTAATTTTTTGTATTTTTAGTAGAGATGGGGTTTCACCATGTTGACCAGGATGGTCTCGATCTCTTGACCTCGTGATCCACCTGTCTCAGCCTCCCAAAGTGCTGGGATTACAGGCTTGAGCCACCGCGCCCGGCCCTAATTTTTGTATTTTTTGTAGAGGCAGGGTGTGGCCATGTTGTTCAAGTCAGGCCTATCTCGAACTCCTAGCCTCAAGTGATCTGCCCACTGTGGCCTCCCAAAATGCTGGAATTACGGGCATGTGCCACCACTCCCAGCCTCATGAAACTTCTATCAACACTAGCCTTCTCCAGCAAATGCTTAGAATTGCTGGGTTATATCCCACCTTGCCTTTTACTCAGAAGATGTAACATAAAAGACGCACCCATTACTTTGCAGTATGTCAGGAATGAAAATGAGTGTGACACACTGAAATACACACACACCACACACACCCATCCCTGTTCTAATGTGTACTTTATATTTCCAGGTATGATATGAAAACACTTAGCTGTGAATTTATAAATTTTATTCAGAAATATTTGCTAAATAGATGTTAAATGACTCACAAGTCATGATGAATTACGGCTAATAAAAAAATGAAAATGTCATAACTCCTTTATTTCCCCTAAAATAAAATGATGCAACATCATTGTTAGTACACATTCTATTCTAAAGATTACTTTGGAATCTATGAACACCTACAGAGGTTATGAGTTGACTTCAGAGTATCCAAAAGCCCGAAAACTTATGCAAGATTACTTGTATTTGGGAATTTTTATGGAAAAGTAGCTCTCCTTTTATTTCTCAAAGGGTTCCATGGCCCAAAATATTACCTTTAAAACCACTCTCAGGCCGGGCACAGTGGCTCACGCCTGTAATCCCAGCACTCTGGGAGGCCGAGGAAGGCAGGTAACGAGGTCAGGAGTTTGAGACCAGGCTGGCCAACATGGTGAAACCCCATCTCTACTAAAATCACAAAAATTAGCCGGGCGTGGCGGCAGGCACCTGTAAGCCTACTAGGGAGGCTGAGGCAGGAGAATCGCTTGAACTGGGAGGTAGACACTGCAGTGAGTCAAGATCACACCACTGCACTCCAGCCTGGGTGACAAGAGTGAGACTCCTTCTCAAAAAAAAAACAAACAGAAAAAAACCACTCTCAGCATGTTAGTAAAAAATAAACTTACAGCTCCTCAGCACTTCTGTCATATAAAACACACTTAATAAATGTTTACTGGGCTGGGCACAATGGCTCATGCCTGTAATCCCAGCACTTTCAGAGGCCAAGGCACACAGATCACCTGAGGCCAGGAGTTCAAGACCAGCCTGGGTGACATGGTGAAACTCCATCTCTGATAAAAATACAAAAAGTAGCCGGATGTGGTGGCACATACCTGTAAGCTCCCAGCTACTTGGGAGGCTGAGGCACGAGAATCTCTTGAACCCAAAAGGCAGAGGTTGCAGGGAGTTGAGATCATGCCACTGCACTCCAGCCTGGGCAACAGAGAGAGACTCTATTCTCAACAAATAAAAAAAATAAATGTTTGCAGAATTTTAATTGATTCCAGATCTGGAGGCTTTTTACCTCAAAGTCACTATTACTGCACGGGAGCTGATGGGAGATCAGCCACACTTCAAAGTCACCTCCCACAGAATAGGCACTTCCTACAATGTTAAGTATGCCTGGCCTTCAGGTGTGTTTACTGACCCAGCTCTCTCAGGGCAAGCTCAGACTAAGGTCTCCAACCTCACCTCTCTCCAAGGCTAAAAATATGACATACGAATTCCAAGTGGCACTGAAGGCTACTTTCCGACCCTCATCTCATATTACTCCCCCTCCAAAATTAATTGGATCAATGACCCAAACAGATCTTGTACTTTCCCACCCAGTTTACTCACAAATTGTGTATATTACTCAGAAACTTGCTCACATCCTATCTTCCAGGAAACTTACCCAACTCCATGCAGTTCCTAGTGATTTTATTAGCCAATACTCCATACTTACAGTAGTGCTCCTCGAAGAGTGGTCCGAGATCCTGCCACAGACCTCGGACAGAAGGTGAGGGGAGACCAGAAAACTACATTTTTAATGAGCACTCTTGCTGATTTTGATTCCCACTAAAGATCAAGAATCACTGTCTGGGCTAGGCACGGTGACTCATGCCTGTAATCCCAGCACTTTGGGAGGCCAAAGCGGGCAGATCACCTGTCAGGAGTTCGAGACTCGCCTGGCCAACATGGTGAAACCCATCTCTACTAAAAATACAGAAATTAGCCAGACATGGTGATACACACCTGTAATCCCAGCTACTCAGGGGGCTGAGACACAAGAACTGCCTGAGCCTGGAAGATTTAGGCTGCAGTGAGCCACGATTGTGCCACTACACCCCAACCTGGCTGGCAGAGCAAGACTCCGTCAAAAAAAAAAAAAAATCACTATCTGTCTATAAAAATTTTTCTCAATCCTCACACACAACAGAATCATCTGCAGAGTTCTCAAACATACCAATACCCTGCCTTCATCCTAAAGCACGTAGAATAAAACTACTCAGCCATTTTCTTAAAGGCATTAGTATTGAAAAGTTTCCCAAGTGATTCTCATACATAATGAAAGTTGAGAACCACTGTTCTTTAGTAGGCATCTTGCAATAAATCTTATACATCTTTATTACGGGCTTCGTTTTTGTATTATATAAATAACTCATTCTGCTTTTACTTTCCTTATGTGTAGGTCCTGTCAAAGTTTATGTCCTGTCTCTTTAACCATAAAAGTCTTTTGCTATCCTTCATTACCCCTAGCAAATGGGATTCAGAGTAGAAAAGGGCAGACAGATGTTCTGATTAGCAACAATCTACCCCACTCCCCATCCCAGTCCACTTAGTCAAGTTAAAAAAAAAAAAGCAATTAGCTTTTTTTGCTAGTTCACTTACCCAATCAACTCTTTTGTTTTCTTAAACGCCCACTAGGCTATCATTCTGTATCTTCTAAAACTAATTCAGATCTACCAATGCTAAAAAGTATAACCAGTTAGAAAATAACACATTAATTTGTAGCATACTTAGATTTGACTCAAATGAAAATTTTGCTGGGCGTGGTAGCACACACCTGTGGTCCCAGCTACTCAGGAGGCTGAGGCAGGAGAATTGCTTGAACTTAGAAGGCAGAAATCGCAGTGAGCTGAGATTGTGCTACTGCACTCCAGCCTGGGTGACACGGCAAGACTCTGTCTCAAAACAATAAAATTTAAAAAAGAAGGAATGAATTTCTAATGGTGGAGAATCTGGCAATTTCTGATCAGGGTATAAGTATGAAAAGCAGTCATAGCCTGATGACTATGTGCCTAGGTGTAAAAAAAAGAAACGCAAAAGAAAAGCAGAGTCAAGAGAATGAACAAGAAAAGATGTGGTTGCTGCTGGACTACTGCTACATAAAGTCCAAAGCAAGTAGCCACTCATTTAATTCATTTAACTTTTTCTCCTTCCTGTGTCCTAGTAAAGCCTTCTTTAAAATCACCTTCAAAGTCACTTAGCACCAATCAGCACAAAATCTTAAGAAGACTCTAGTACTACGAAAGGTAAACTAGCCCACATATTCCAAATGGGCAGATTTCCCAATTCATTCTGTTTGCTGCTATTTGGTTACAGAATTCCAGGCAATCATATTTTGCAGAGAATAAATTTAAATGCCTGATATAACTGCTGACTCCTCAACAAAAACATTCCTTCCTTTCATGAAAGACCACTGCTTCCCCTGTGGAAAAGGGAAAGAGATAAATCCAAATATCGAGTTTTGAGAATCAGAGAGGAACCACTAAAATATTGCTTCAGACCCACAAGGTTGAAATCGAACGCTATTGCTACCATCCAAAAGTACCGAAAAAGCCACATACAAATGAGAAACACACACAGAACCCACTTGCGGTCAGTAAAGAGATTACTATTAAAGGAGAAAACCCTAGAAAAGATTCTTTAAATTTTAAACAAATTTAACTCTATAAAGAGATTAGGCCAGGCACAGTGGCTAATCCTAGAGTGTTCAGAGGCCAAGGAGGGAGGATTGCTTGGGGCCAGGAGTTCAAGACCAGAAAGGACAACGTAGCAAGACCCTGTCTCTACAAAATTTTTAAAATTTAGCTGGGCATGGTGGTGCGTGCCTGTAATCCCACCTACTCAGGAGGATTGCTTGAGCCTGGGAGGTAGAAGCAGCAGTAAGTTATGATCAAACGACTGCACTCCAGCCTGGGCAACAGAGCAAGACCCTGTGTTTAAAAAAAAAAAAAAAAAAAAAAAAAAGTTAACTCTAACTTATAAATTAAACTGCCTCTTGGAAATTTTTACCTACAACCAGTTCTTTTCCAGTTCTCAGTTGAGAGCTATTAATTTCACACTCAGCCTTTTGTTCCAATACACATAGTTTGCCCAAGTCTGGCAGGCTGGCAACCACCCAGGAACTACCATCTCTCAGCCACTGAGAGCCCCACCCACCATTCACAGCACAGCAGGTTTTCCTATCCCTCCCAGAGGAGACTAACATAGCCCCTCTTCAACTGGAACTTAGGGAAACCAGCCTGAATGAGTCTGAAAGAAGAAATAAGACATGAATTAGGGTAGGGAATGAAGGTCAACGTTCAAAACAAGAGGGAAGAAATGGGAGGGGGTCAAAATGAGCCAAGGCTAAAATCATGCACAAGGAATCTCTGTGTATGTCCAACACAGTAAGTCCCTCAGAAGGCCAGGTATGGACTTGGGAGACATACAGGCAAACCCTTTATGTTGAAGGACTATCCCAAGCCTTAGAAAAGTATGGCCCCTCCCCATCTACCTTCCCACCTAGCCTCTACCTCTCCCCCAATTGCTGCTCTGTCCAGAAGCGGCACACAGTGATGTAGCTGGATTCAACCCCTGACCTTGCCAAGTAGAAACCTGGTATATCTGAACAAGCTGGCTTCGCTCTCTAAATCTTGATATAGTCATCTGTAAACATTTGTATGCTAATTGGATATTGTAACCTGACGTACTTACCTCCTTCAGTTATTGTGAAAATCGAATGAGCTGAGAATGTAAACCTAAACCTTTTGAAAATAATCAGCCTGTACAAATGTCAGGGGTAGATACTGTTATCCTCCCAAACTGGAAGAGTGGCAGCCTGAATACAGGAAAGCAGCAAGGTTACAGATGTAAGGCCATGGGGCTAGTGGCCACTGAAATGTGCCTGGGCTGAATGGGTTCATACTCTACGTATGAAATACACAGTGAAAGGCCAGGCCCAGTGTCTCATGCCTGTAATTCCAGCACTTTGGAAGGTTGAAGCAGGTGGATCACCTGAGGTCAGAAATTTGAGATCAGCCTGGCCAAAATGGTGAAACACCATCTCTACTAAAAATGCAAAAATTGACCAGGTGTGGTAGCAGGCGCCTATAATCCCAGCTACTCAGGAGGCTGAGGCAGGAGAATCACTCAAGTCTGGGAGGCGAAGGTTGCAAGTGAGCAGAGATCCTGCCACAGCACTCCAGCCTAGATGACAGAGTAAGACGCTGTCTCAAAATTATAATTAATTAATTACACAGCAAAGTCCAAAGACTCCATCTGAAAAAAAACAGCATACAAAAATCTCTCAATCATTTTTATGCTGTTGGAATAATATTTTGGCCATACCAGAATATTTAAGAAAAATATTACGCCAGTATCCTTTAAGGCACAGTCATAGCACACTGCAGCCTCAAACTCCTGGCCTAACATATCCTCCCACCTTAGCCCCAAGGAACTGGGACTATAGGCACATGCCATTGGGCCTTCATCTGATTTTTAATTTTTTAATGAGGTTACTAGAAAATTTTAAATTATATATGTGTCTTGCATTATATTTGTATTCATAGACAGCAATGAGCTACAATTTGACTTATGAATTCATTCTGGCAGTTTCCTACTTTGGTCAAGTTATTTCACCTCTGAGCCTCTGTTTCTCTATGAGTAAAATGCAGACGACAACAGGTCTTCAATGAGACAACATACAGAGTTCTCAGACAACACTGGTAGGTGGAAGTTCAACAAACTCGTAAACCATTGTTCAGCAAATATCTTAGTATCCATCATGTGCTACCTATTCTAAGACAAAAACCAATGCTCCCGTGAAGCTTGCACTGAGGAAAACATACAATAATTAAAATGGATACATAAAAAATATTTCACCTGTTTTGGGGGTTTTTAGTTTTTTTTTTTTTTTTGAGACAGAGTCTCGCTCTATCACCAGGCTGGAGTGCAGTGGCACGATCTCGACTCACGGCAACCTCCACCTCCCTGGTTCAATCGATTCTCCTGCCTCTGCCTCTGCCTCCTCAGCCTACCGAGTAGCTGGGATTACGGGCATACACCACCACACTCAGTTAATTTTTATATTTTTAGTGGAGACGGGGTTTCACCATGTTAGCCAGGATGGTCTCGATCTCTTGACCTCCTGATCCACCTGCCTCGGTCTCCCAAAGTGCTAGGATTACAGGGGTGAACCATCGCGCCTGGACTTGGCTTTCTTTTTTTTGAGGCAGAATCTCGTTCTCTTACCCAGGCTGGAGTGCAGTGGCATGATCTCGGTTTGCTGCAATCTCAACCTCCCAGGATCAAGGGATTCTCATGTCTCAGCCTCCCAAGTAGCCTGGGACTACAGGCACACACCACCACTCCTGACTAATTTTTGTATTTTTAGTAGAAACCGGGTTTCACCATGTTTGCCAGGCTGGTCTCAAACTCCTGACCTCAAGTGATCCTCCTACCTCGGCCTCCCAAAGTGCTGGGATTACAGGTATGAGCCACTGTGCCTGGCTTAAAAAAAGAAAATACGCCACCTGTATTCTTACAACCTGCCTGAAAAAATAGGCAGGCAAAGGGGAGAAAGAACAGGGAAGGAATGCACATTTGAAGAGTGTGGTCAGAATGGCCTCCCTGAGCATTCCACTGAGGCATTGACTTGTTGTCAGCATCAAAAAGCATTAGCCAAAGGGGGACAGGGTTTCTTTTTGGGGTGATGAATATATTCTAAAATTGACTTTGGTGATGGCTGCACTTATCTGTGGCTACACTAAAAGTCATTGATCATACATTTTAAATGTGTGAACTGTGTGGTATGTGTATTTTATCTCAAAAAGCTGTCAAAAATTAAAATATCAAAAAAATAGTCAAAGGTTTACTCATATATAACTGCGCCAAATTCTTTATAGAGGTGGAAAACAGTTCCTTTCTCTAATGTAACATTTACAAAACCAGTAGGAGTACACAAAGCAAGCTATGGCACACAGGCCAGGCTTGTATTTGTATGGTGCCTACCCCTTTTCTCCCCGGCCTGGTGAGGTAGCAGTCTCGGGCACACCTGTTCTGTATCACAGGTGACTGGGCAGGGATGGGCACCAGATCCCAGGGAAGCAAATAGACAGGTTGGCCAATGACCAGCATAAGCCAGACCTGACAGCCTTTTCTGAAACAAGGACAATAGTAATTAACTGGGCCAACCAGATTCTCTTAGGAAGATGACTGAAGAACAGGTAAGTACCCAGGTGCACAGTTGTGGAAGGTGAGGCTGAGGACACTCACTGTAGAGGCCCATGAGTAAGCCAAAGTTCAAAGGAAGCAGAAGGTATGAACAGACGGAA
The DNA here is from genome assembly GCF_009761245.1 of Sapajus apella. Lineage (NCBI taxonomy): Eukaryota > Metazoa > Chordata > Mammalia > Primates > Cebidae > Sapajus > Sapajus apella. The sequence goes on from NW_022437001.1 coordinate 5,283,945, forward strand.
ACTGTCAATGCCACAGCAGATGGAAAGCTGGTAAAGGGAAATCTAGATGATGGACACAGCAGCAAAACTGGGAGGACGAGCTGGGCCACAAAGCCTTCTCTCAAAGCTAGACAACCCTGGGTTCCCATGGACTTTCAGGTTCTCATCTCCAATGTTTGCCTCATCTACCAAGCTGAAAAAAGTATTGTGTTTGATTTCTATTTTTCAGCAAATTTTAAAAAGCCACCACAGCCCGCTTTCCCTCCAGCATCGTTCCTTTCCCTCTCTCATGCTCTCTCTGCAACTGCACTGCCACCAGGCTAAACCAAAGTCCCCTCCTCAAGGTGAGCCTTATCCACTATACCAGGTATCCATGAATGCCCTTCCCTCTTCTAATAATCTGATGAAAAACACAAGCAATGACACAGAACCTTTTGTGTTTATTCCCATCACTAGACTGTGAATTCTACTAAGACAATACGTTACACATTTGCATCTCTTCCTCCAACTCCCTAAGACCAGTAATAATATAGCGGACCCTCCTTATCCAGGGAGGATACATTCCAAGATCCCCAGTGGATGCCTAAAACATGAATAGCATTGTAAACCTTATATATATTATTTCTTCTTACACATACAACCATACAGTGTGGATACCCTGGACAAAGGGATGATTCACATCCTATGTGGGATGGAGCAGGATGGCACAAGATTCCATCACACTACTTGGAAGAGCACACAGTTTAAAACTCATGAATTCTTTCTGAAATTTTTCATGTAATATTTTCAGATCACAGGTAAATGAAACCATGGTTAAGGGGGAACTATGGTGCACTTCACATTAACAGTGTTGGCCGAGCACAGTGGCTCATGCACGCCTGTAATTCCAGCAGTTTAGGAGACTGAGGTGGGTGGATCACCTGAGATCAGAAGTTCGAGACCTGCCTGACCAACATGGAGAAACCTCGTCTCTACAAAAAATACAAAAAACTTAGCCAGGCGTGGTGGGACACCCCTGTAATCCCAGCTACACAGGAGGCTAAGGCAGGAGAATCACCTGAACCTGGGCAGCAGAGGTTACTGTGAGCTGACAGCGTACCACTACACTCCTGCCTGGGCAACTAGGGTGAAACTCCATCTCAAAAAAAAAAAAAAAGAAAAAAACCAGTGCTCATCGAAGACCTGCAGATTAACTGATGCTGATGGAGAAACACTCCTGAGACCCTCACTCTAGAGTTTTTTAAACTGCTTTTGGAAGTTCTAAAATTGGTTTATTCAACAGCCATTCCAATATTTTATACTCCCCCCCTCCCATCCCCACCTTCCTCTACAACAAGGACTGGACCAAAAACAACTTTTTTCCAGACTTGCCTGGGGCTAGGGAGAGCAATTAAAAACTGTGGCCCCTGAGATCCTGGCAGAAGCCTATTGGAGAGTCCTGGGAAAGCCTGGGATACAGATCTTTCCTCCTTTCCGCTTCTCCTAGTTTTTTGTTTGTTTGTTTGTTTTTTCCGCTCCTAGAAAATGGGTGGGTGTAAGGACTAGGCCATCTTGCAACCATAAGGAAAATGGCAGGAAATGTTTAAGAGTCCTCACTGGTGACAACTAGCCAGCAACCACTTACTATTGACTTATTATGTGACAGAAAAAAAAACTGCCAACAGGGTCAAGGTCTATCAACTGGCTCTTCTGTGACGAGCAGCCATTCATTACTGATGCATTGCTCCTCAACACGTATGTGAGATAAATACAAAACAAGGACAAAATACACAGCAAACAGCCACGGAGGCTGACTCACAATGCACTACACACACACCCACAACCACTCACACACACCCACACACCCCACCTTCTTTCGTGATAGTTCAGGTTCTAAAAGAGTCAAATAGAAAAGTAACGCCTACACTATGTAAGGGCAAGAGAAGGACAAGAGGCAGTATCTATTTTATTGTGTTCATAAGAGCAAAAGCACAGCTACTTCCTAAGACATTTCAGCAGCTTGCCAAAGAAAAGGCCAGTGATGTTAGTGTTTTCCAAAACAGCCCTCTTTCTTCTTGCTAACATGGAACTGATATTCTTATAGCTAAACTAGGGTCACTTCCTGTCTACAAAGAGTCAAATGGAATCAAACACCTGGCAGTTTTCTAGAATAAATTAACTGGGAAGAGATGCCATGAACACAGAATGCCCAGAGTGAGCTGATCACAAGAACTAGTCATGTGAGAAAAAATTTAACAAGTAAAAATAAATAAGTAAAAATTTTAATGAGAACAAAATAATATTTCATTCTTAAGACAAAAAAATTCAAATATTGTATCTTTGGTTTTACTTAAATAAGTTTGCTTTTATTATATCCTAATTGTTTGGAATGTTTTTTAAGTGGTCATTTTAAAAGGAATTTTTTTTTTTTTTTTTTTTTTAGACAGAGTTTCACTCTTGCCCAGGCTGGAGTGCAATGGCACGCTCTCAGCTCATCACAACCTCCACTTCCTGGATTCAATGAATTCTTCTGCCTCAGCCTCCCAAGTAGCTGGGATTACAGGTGTCCACCACCACACCCAGGTAGTTTTTGTATTTTTAGTAGCAATGGGGTTTCACCATGTTGGCCAGGCTGGTCTCCAGCTCCTGACCTCAGGTGATCAACCCACCTCGGCCTCCCAAAGTGTTAGGATTACAGACATGAGCCACTGTACCCAGACAGATTTTAATATTTCCTTAGAGACTTTATTATAATTCTAACAAAAGAATGTACAACTTAACTGTGTAGCAAAATCATTTGTCTTTTTTCCTGTTATTTTTCTTCATGTTAAACAAATTCAGTGCTAATGCACATGTGTAACAGTAAAATTTCACCCAAATTCTCTCTAGATGGTGAAAGACAATAAAAAATTGTATACAATAATATTCAGTATGTTGAATATAAACTATCAAGGAATAACAACAGAAATTCATTCAAAGGAACTAAACTTCTGACAACCCCCACCGAGCTTTTCTTTCTATCTAGAGGCAGTTTGGGGCCCTCAGAAGTTTTCAACACTATCCCAACTGTACCCCAGAACCGTAAGACTCCTTCTAAGCCTATCTTAAAGTTCTGAAGTTTCATCAACTAAGCCAAAACAACTTTCTAGCCCCTTTCACCTCTTGTGCATTATAATTTTGATTATTTTCATCAGATATAAAGTATTCAACAGGAATTTGCAAGAGAAGCTACAAAAGCAACAAATGGTACTGAGTTACTTAGAAAAGGCATTATATGCCTCATATAAGTGACAGCTGGAAGCAGAACAGGAATTAAAGTTCCTGGATTCCCTCAATTTGCTTCTTTGCTGGAACCTAAATGTTCTAGATTCAGGGACTTCAAACATTCCAAGAGCCAGATGGGTACTGACTCAGTGTCTATAAGCAAGGCATTGTTCTAGACACTGCAGGAGGACCAAAGATAGACACTGCCCTCAGTAAGCCAAGTGTTCACTGGAAACTGGAACACAGGCAAGGTGAGGGGTATCAAAGTTGTTAGGAACGTTAGGTCTTTTTGAGAACCAGTAGTAGCAGATAAATGGAAGCCCCAAACTATGAAATAATGTCACATCATCTTTGCTCAATTTGTTAATCTCTCTAACCACAAATTAAGCATCAAGAGGAAGAACTCTCATTCATGTGAATTAGTAAATGGTTCAACCTCAACACTCTCTCACTCTTAACCCAATGTAAATTTTCAACATTCATGAATATGTAAGCATCATGAAAAGAGTTTCAAAAGGAAAAAAAAATCCTCTAAAATATAATTTCCTCATTTACTTGTGCATTAAGTAACAGTAAGTAAATTTCCTCATTTACTTGTTCATTTCCTTATTTACTTGTTCATTGCAAACAAACAGATAAGACAATTGCCTCTGCCGAGCACTACCGGCTCACATCTGTAATCCCAGCACTTTGGGAGTCTGAGGCAGGTGGATCACAAGGTCAAGAGATTGAGATCATCCTGGCCAACATGGTGAAACCCCGTCTCTACTAAAAATATAAAAATTAGCTGGGCTTACTGGTACGTGCCTGTGATCCCAGTGACTTGGCAGGCTGAAGCAGGGGAACTGCTTAAACCCAGGAGGCAGAGGTTGCAGTGAGCCAAGATTGCACCACTGCACTCCAGCCTGGCAACAGAGCAAGACTCTGTCTCAAAAAAAAAAAAAAAAAAAAGAAAAAGAAAGAAAGAAAATTGGCCAGGTGCGGTTGCTCACACCTGTAATTCTAGCATTTTGGGAAGCCGAGGTAGGTGGATCACATGAGGTAGGGAGTTCGAGACCAGCCTGAACAACATGGAGAAACCCCATATCTACTAAAAATACAAAATTAGCCAGGCATGGTGGTGCATGCCTGTAGTCCCAACTACTGAGGAGAGTGAGGCAGGAGAATCACTTGAACCCAGTAGGCAAAGGTTGTGGGGAGCTGAGATTGCGCCATGGCACTCCAGCCTGGGCAACAAGAGCGAAAATCCATCTCAAAAAAAAAAGGAAAGAAAATTGACTTCAGAGTAAACTCAACACTACAAATGAGCTTCGTGGACCAACAGAACAGAGCAGAGAGCTACGTGGCCGCTGCAGCCATGTTTCACATCTCCTCATCTATGGTGTAAGAAAGCTGGGCGTTCCCTTCCAGTTCCTTCTAGAAGTCAAGAGACAAGTTTTATTTCCAGCTTTCCATGTGCAAAGTGAGGTTTATTAAATTCAGTATCTACTGGGTAAACTCTGCAATGTTTTAAAATTGACTAGAGAGTCTTCACTGATACTGTTATTACTTTGCCATATGACTTTAGACAAAATTCTTAACCTTCTGGGTAGCAAGGTCCTCATAGGTGAATCAGGAGAAAATTTACTTCAGCTTAAATACATCGAGAATACCATCACCAAAGAGAATGAAAATATATCTAAAAAGAAAAGGAATAGCTATTTGTGAAGAAAATAAGATAGCAATACAGGTATAAGATAAGCAGCAAATTTAATCAAGGGTCCAGATCAGCATTAATAGTAAAGCAGGCTGGGCGCAGCGGCTCACGCCTGTAATCCCACCACTTTGGGAGGCCAAGGTGGGAGGATCACTTGAGGTGAGGAATTAGAGACCAGCCTGGCCAACATGGCAAAACTCCATCTCTACTAAAAATACAAAAATCAGCAAAACATGGTGGTGTGGTGCACACCTGTAATTCCAGCTACTCAGGAGGCTGAGGTACAAGAATCACTTGAGCCCAGGAGGCAGAGGTTGCAGTGAGCCAAGATTGTACTGGCCTGGGCAACAAAGTGAGATCCTGTCACCAAAAAAAAAAAAAAAAAAATCAGACTGAGTACAGATAAAACCCGTGTACCCTCTATTAAATCATTAATAGCATTATTACTTTTTAAAGTCTGCTTTGTTTAAAAGCAAACAGCAGCCTGTTTTTTAATTTTTAGAATGCAAATAATACAGACATTATTCCAGATTATATGAAAATGACTTCCTTTCCTATAACTTTTAATAGCTTAAAGGAAATTTCTATCACTTGATGGAAAATATTTAAACTTCTGAAAATAAGCTTTGCAGACATACAACCCCATGGCTTTATGCAAGATAATACCCCAAATCAGGTCTGTGAAATACTGTATTAATTACAATAATACATATTCTTCTAAAAAACTAAAGTTATAAAGTATATAACTCTGAAGTTATTGTAAAACGGCATTTATTATGAGATTAACTACAGAAGAGGACTGCTGTGAGAAACACTAACTCATGTGAAAACACTTAGCACAGTCTTTGAAACACAGTAAGTGCTCAAAAAACAGAAAAAAAACAAAAAACAAAACAAACAAAAAAAAAAAACAGGTGCAGGCTGGGAGAGGTGCCTCACACCTGTAATCCTAGCACTTTGGGAGGCCGAGGCAGGCCTATCATCTGAAGTCAGGAGTTTGAGACCAGACAGACCAATATGGTGAAACCCTATCTCTACTAAAAATACAAAAATTAGCCGGGCAGGGTGGCAGGCGCCTGTAATCCCAACTACTCGGGAGGCTGAGGCAGGAGAATCACTTGAACCTGGGAGGCGGAGATTTCAGCGAGCCGAGGTGGCGCCACTGCACTCCAGCCTGGGCAACAGAGCAAGACTTTGTCTTTAAAAAAAAAAAAAAAAAACTATTATCTCTTCCTAGTATAACCATCACCATTTTTATCATTAGCTACAGTAAACTTGTTTTAATACATCTCAGATCATGTTTAACAATAGCTAAACTTATAGATTATCAGACCAATTAAAATCTAACATCTGTAATCTAAAATAATAGTAATCTACTCATTGTTGAGTTTTGTTTTTTTGTTATGAGGCAATGTCTTGCTCTGTCGCCCAGACCAGAGTGCAGTGGTGCAATCTTGGCTCATTGCAACCTCCGCCTCCTGGGTTCAAAAGATTTTCCTGCCTCAGCCTCCCAAGTAGATGGGACTATAGGCATGCACCATCACACCTGGCTAATTTTTGTATTTTTTAGTAGAGACGGGGTTCCACCATGTTTGCCAGGCTGGACTCAAACTCCTAAGCTCAGGTGATTGGCCCACCTCAGCCTCCCAAAGCTCACTGTTGTTTTAAATTAAAGATATTTTATATGCACTTCCATTTAAGCAAACCCAACATATAAAAACTGTATACTAATGCACACAAAACAAGTAGGTTGGGTGACTATTCCCTTTAAGGCAATCACCAATCCCTCTAAAATAATAAATATAGTTATATCTAAACTACAATTAGATCATGCACACTCAAACACAATGTACACACACAAAGCTGAGTATGTATTAATTCCATTCTATCCTTTCTTTCTAATATACAGTCTGACTTTCGGTATGCATTCATTAAACTGACGTCACAGTCAGGAAGAAATTAAACACCTCCCTTCATTCTAGGTGAGTCTCCAACACCTTCCAAGGGTCAAATGCTCCCTGATGCATTCACTTCCACCATGGTACCAACTCCCTCTCCACGCCTTTCCATTTTGTTCTCACTGCATACATTAAACTGAAGAACTGTGTTGACTCAAGACTACACATTCAGTTTTAAAGCTGTGCAATAAAAACTTTAAGGTCAAAAATACAAGGTCTTTACAAAGTTGCCTCTTTGTTTTCTGGACAAAGAAGCACTTTTTAAATCTTTGTTCTATGCTTGTCAAGATAAATCAGTCCTGCCACACTCAGGTAAACACTGCCAAACGGCACTCAACCATCTTATAGCGAACAAAACACTGTTAGCTGTGGTTAAGTGATACATCCTGTTTCTGGATACATGACTGTTCATCAACAGGTTAATTTGCATAGCCATTCAAGCTTTATAGGCAATCTCAATTAAGCCACAACAGTCAATTCTAAAAGATTTCTGAGTTTATATAAAAAATATTTAATTTGACCCTCTCAGTTATCTTATTGCAATGAAAAGAAAATAGTGCAAATAGCTACCTACTTTCAAATCCTTACTTTTGATTTCAACCTACATACACAATAAACTGGAAAGATGGAAAATATTTCCAGAGACTATCATACAATTTCAGAAGAAAATAATTTAGGCAACTTTTCTAGATGCTTATAGGATTTCTCAATTGATTTCAAATTTAAAATTAAATCAAGAACATACAAAATTAGAAAACATATACACTCTAATTTCCATCCAAAAAATGTTTTCTTTGTTTAAAGGGAAAAAGAATGTAAAATTATTCAATCCACTCTGCTGGATGAATTATACTCACAAAAATTAGTTTTTCTTAATAATGCTTTCTTTCTCTAAAAATAAATAGGAGCACTATCAGCGTCAGAAATTTAAATTAAGCAGTACACTGCTATTTAATTTTTTAAATATTTTCTTGGCCTACAACAAGCTAAGGAGTTATAAATATTAAGTATTTTAATCTAAGTTTAGGGGTTCATATTGTAAGGCATAGGCACCTTACAGTACCAACAATCTTGACCTAGTATCCAGGAAAGCTACAGGGACCAGAGTCTTCACTTCCACCCTCTCGCCAATTTTGTCTCTGTCACCCCTTTTATTATGGTTAAAATTAATCAACCAAGCAACAGAAAAAAATAGAAGGCATACTCATTTTGACTATCTTCAGATAGTCCTCATTTGTTTTGCCACATGCAGTCCCTAAGCCCAGATCAAAACAGGTCTAATAAAGTGGGCTTCAAAAGTAAAAGTTCTCTTATATACATGACATAAGCTTTTTTTCTTTAAGACGCAGGGTGTCAGTCTGTTGCCCAGGCTAGAGTGCAGCGGTATGTTCATGGCTCACTGTAGCATCGATCTCCTGGGCTCAGGCAATTCTCCCACCTCAGCCTCCCAAGTTGCTAGGACTGGAGGTGTGTGCCACCATGCCCCCAACCCTGTTTTTACAAACAGGGTCTCACTATGTTGCCCAGGCTAGTCTCAAACTCCTAACCTTAGGCAATCCTCCTGCCTCAGCCTCCCAAACTGCTGGGATTATAGGCCTGAGCCACACAATCCAGCCTATGTACCACTCTTTGCATGTTTAATGTACACAACTTGATATGTTTGGAGATAAGTATACACCTGTGAAACCATCAAACCAACATCACTATCAACGCCATCACATCCCAAAGTTTCCTCCCACCCCCTCTTGTATCTTTTTGCTTTTGTTTTGTTTTCCTTTTGTGGAAAGAGAGCTTAAAATGAGATCTACCTTCTTAGGAAAATTTTAAGTACACAGTATTGTTAATCGTATCCTCTATCTTATTTTGCACCAACTAAAACTTTGTACAGGACATTAGCTTTTTTCCCCAGTTTCCATACTCTTTGTTGTGAGCTGTGGCATTCTGCCCCAGCAATCACTTACTGCCCACTTCTTCACCCCACTGGTAAGGCACATGATTCAGGCTGGCCAAAGTACACCATCCACCACAGCTCGGCGATTGGTCTATGCTGGGCAAGTGACCCATGACTGATAGGGCTTTTGTGTACAGCAACCAAAGGTCCAGGTATACTTGTAGCAATTCCAGTTCATGGCTGTTGTCTTAGCATAACTGTACTTCTCAAGACTATCTGGGCTTAGATGACATGGTCTCCCTATCTCTAAGGCAGAGTTTCTCAACCTCAGCACCATGAACATTTTGGGCTGGATCATTGTTGTAGGGAATCTGTCCTATGCATAGTAGGATGTCTGGCAGCATCACTGGCCTCTGCCCACCAGAAACCAAGCATCTCCCTAAAGTAACAACCACAAATTTCTCTGGGCAGTCAAAATCACCATTTGAGAACCACTTGTCTAGAAGAAAAGAGTCAGTATTCTCTGGAATTCTCAGTACAGTAAGAAAGGTGTCAGCTTTAAACTACAGTCACCATGGGAAAGTGCCAATCCGAGACAGAGGCCAACTAAGGGAAACGCTACAGATGCAGACAGAGCTGACAACACTGTCTGAACCTCTGGATTCAGGGGTATCTAAATCAAGGCCCAGTCTTTAGTCTTTGCCCGTAAGCCAAAATTCCCTTTTTTGCTTCAGCAAGGTTTTAGTCGGATTTCCCTCACTGGCAGCTGAAAGAAAGGAAGGAGGATCCATAGTATTTTTATAACAATAATCTGAAGAAGGGGGAAAAAAGGTTCAGATTAATTTCTAAACCCTATCCTTTCCACAAAAACAGGACTCCAACTCTAGCTCTAGAAACACACGCAAAGAACTTCTCCACCAAAGTCCTCCCTCTGAAGCATCTGAAGGTCTTCACACTCCACATCCCTGAAGGGAAGACAAGGGCTAACTGCATACCACCCACTGATGGGTATTTTTGTAGGCTTTTATTTCTTCTAGGCATTGTTTCTTAAACTAGGTTGAACCTAAGTAGTTAGCTAGAAAAGAGCAAGAGAAAAGAGCAATCTGTTTTTAAACCACAGATTATTATTCCACTTCTTTTTTTGAGACGGAGCTTCACTCTTGTTACCCAGGTTGGAGTGCAATGGCGCGATCTCAGCTCACCGCAACCTCCGCCTCCTGGGTTCAGGTAATTCTCCTGCCTCAGCCTCCTAAGTAGCTGGGATTACAGGCACGCACCACCATGCCCAGCTAATTTTTTGTATTTTTAGTAGAGATGGGGTTTCACTATTCCACTTTTAACTCTTACAAGTTCTATTACTCCTCTTCTCCTGGACAAAGAGGCAGACACTTGAAAATCCTACGATCTTCCCAGATGCTGCCACAGGCATTTTCTTCTCTACAGAGATCCAAAGAGAATCAGAATGATTCCGGTGAGATAAAAGAGAAATTGGTTTTCATGCAATGCTTTGGGGGGGGAAAAAAAAAAAAAAGGATTAAGGACAATTTGGGTCTTTTAAGTGCAACAGAACAAAGCGTGAAATGAAGCCTAAAATAGGGGCATGTCTTGGCGTCTTGAGGGTTGTTTACCCAAACATTTAACTCCTTTTTCTCCCCTTCAGCCCATTACCTCTTCTCAGCTTAACACCATCCCACTCAGTTCAAACAATGAAGAAAACTGCTCTTACAAGTCATATATTAGTATCTATCAATCAGAAAAAGAAAAGTGGCAGGGGAGAGATTAAAATAGAATTACTGAATCTTGTCCTCCAACTCAGAGAAACTAATTCCATTGGCTGACAGTTTCTTCGACATCCTGCCACAAATATACAAATTTGAGTCTGTAATCTCAGCTACTCAGGAGGCTGAGGCAAGACAATCACTTGAACCCAGGAGGTAGGCTGCAGTGAGCCAAGATCACACCACTGCACTCCAGCCTGCACAAAGAGCAAAACTCTGTTGCTGATGTTGTTGTTCAAAAAAAAAAAGCAGCCGCAGCAGCACTTTGTGCTCTGAGATGGACCCTGAATCTTCAATCTCCTCCTCTCTCCCACTGGCCACATGATTTGGGTCTGCAGCCATACCACCCTGAACACATTCAACCCCGTCTGATCTCAAAAGCTAAGCAGGGTCAACCCGGATCAGGTCTGGTTAGCTGGACCCTGCTTAGCTTCTGAGATCAGACAGGGTTGAATGTGTTGAAGTATTTGGATGGCAGACCAAATAATTTAGGAGAGCTATCCGTATCCAGGTTCACTGACTTTCCATGCACTCCCTTCTCAGCCCTTTGCAAGCAGGCTCCCAGTTCTGGTTGGCCACCTAAACTACTCTCACAGTATTACCAAGGACAGTGTGTGGCCTATGCAATGTCACCTGGACTCAGGCTACTTACCTCTCTGGGACATGGCCTTGTCCACTCTCTCCTGCTTTCTGAACACTCTTTCTCCTTGGCTTCTGAAACCCTCTCCTGGTTTTACATCGCGCTCTCTCAACAGCTACTGCTTCTTGGATCTCAAGTTATTTCACCCACCCCTTCAAAGATGGAGTTCCTCCGGATTTGCCCTGACCTGCCCTGCCTTCTCCCTCTACATTCTCTCTCTAGGCAGCCTAGAGAGATTCAGCTGCGTCTCCAGAATCTTTATCTCCAGCTGTATTCCCCATTCCTGAAATACTCATTAAAGAAACACACTACTGAACATGTCTCCTATCAGGAAATACCTCAGCCTCCACATCCAAAATGAAAAACTGATCCTCTCTCCTACAAAAGCTGCTGCTATGGCTGGACCTCAGTGAAGTGCACTCACCGGCCCACAACTAAACTCGAGGCATCAGGGCAGCCCCACACCCAAACACCCCCTACAGCCTGCAGCTGCTAAGTCCTGACTCCTCTTCTGCCACCAAAGTCTCTGGCCTAGCTGACTGACCCACCAACCTCAGTCCTGCGGTCCTGGATTCATTTGCACAACCGCAGCCTGGGAAATCTTTCTACAATGCAAGTCAAATCATGCCACTCTGCTATTCAAAACTTTTCAATTACTTCCCACTGTCATTAGAGTGCAGCCCTCAACCAGCTTTCCAAGGCCCTTCCCCACCCTCCCCTCACCCCCTCGGCAGCACCAATCTTCCCCTCAACACCGATTCCCGGGGCCCACCTGAGCTCCATTTTCCCACCCACAGGACGTGCTCTCTCTGGCCTCTCCGATGCATTTTCCCTGCACCTGGAGAATACTACTTCCCCACTCTCAGCAGGGAAAACTCCAATCCCTCCTTTTGGTCTCAGCCTAGAAGTTCTATTTTCTTGAAGCCTTCTTGAAACCCCCCTCAACTAGGTAGTCCTGTTAACTACAGTTATTGCATCCCATACTCATTCAACAACATGAATGTAATTGCTTTTTAAATGATTTGCTGTTTACTGCACTAGAACTCGAACTTCTACACAAATGTACAAGTTTCTTCTCACTGTTAAACCTCCAGCTACTAGCCCACCATAGCTGGAGTTCAATGACAAGATGACATCACTTCACCACTGTTATAAATAAGGTTACTCTAGTGATGACTGTGAATAGATTTTTAATTCTTTTCTCTACACCTAGAAAACACAGAGAAAGTTCACTATGGTTCAGACAATTTTCTAAGCACTTTAAAAATAATTTAAGCCTAGCAACATTTTAAACATTTAACTTTTTTTTTTTTTTTTTGAGACGGAGTTTTGCTCTGTTGCCAGGCTGGTATGCAATGGCATGATCTTGGTTCACTGCAACCTCCAAATCCCTGGTTCAAGTGACTCTCCTGCCTCAACCTCCCAAGTAGCAGGAATTACAAAACACATGCCACCACACCCAGCTAATTTCTGTATTTTTAGTAGAGATGGGGTTTCACCATGTTGGCCAGGATGGTCTCAATCTCCTGACCTCGTGATCCGCCTGCCTCAGCCTCCCAAAGTGCTGGGATTACAGCCACGAGCCACGGCGCCTGGCCCATTTTAAACATTTTACTATTATCCTCATTTTACAGAGGAGGAAATCGAGGCACAGAGAAGTTAAACAACTTGCCCAAGGTCACACAGTAAGTAAATGTGATTTCTAAGACCTATTTTATTATCTTTGCCCATGCTGCCTTTGACTTGCATTTCACAAAATAAAAACAAAACTATCTGTCAGCATGGCAGATTCTCAAATAAATGTAATGGCATGTCAAGGACATGCTATTCCCTTGTACTTCTGGCTTTGTCCCCAAAACTGTAAAGCAAAGGTTTTCAGTAATACATTAGATTTCAACACACTATTATGAATGGTTTCTCCTATTTATAAATGAGAGGATGCTGTATTCAGCTCTGTCCTTCAAAATATGGCAAACTGGAAGAAAAAAGAACATGTGCCAGGCACGGTGGCTCACACCTGTAATCCAAGCACTTTGGGTGGCCGAGGCAGGTGATCACCTGAGGTCAGGAGTTTGAGACCAGCCTGGCCAACAAGGTGAAACCCCATCTCTACTAAAAATACAAAAAAATAAGCCAGGTGTGGTGACACACACCTGTAATCCCAGCTGCTCAGGAGGCTGAGCCAAGAGAATCACTTGAACCCAGGGGGCAGAGGTTGCAGTGAGCCAAGATTGTGCCACTGCACTCCAGCCTGGGCTACAGGAGCGAGGTTCCATCTAAAAAAAAAAAAAAAAAAAAAAAAGAAGAAGAAATGTTCACAGACTATTTCTACCATACTATGGGTAACGCCACAACTGTGCTCAAGTTCAACCAAAGGAAGTCAAGATAGAGTTATTTTAATAGTAATAAAAATAATAGGCACCTACCATAGCCAGGCAGAGTCCTAAGATCTTTCAATATGTAATGTGAGGACTAAATACCACCGCCCAGTGAGGCAGAGTTCTTACTAGGGCCATTTACTAATAAAGAAAAATGGAGGCACTGAAAGCTTAAGTTACTTGCCCAAAGTCACACAGCTAATAAACAGTGAAGCCAACTTTACAGTCAGAGAAGAAAGCACTCATTTTTAGAGACCATTCAACATCCCGTATTCAGACCTGAGATGACATTGCTGTGGTCAAAGTGAATTCCCCTCCAGCCACACGCCTCACCATGACTTGCCACCTGATGGTAGAAGGTGCCTGTGGGTGAACAAGTCAACAAGTCCAGAGAAGTCACACTCACCATTGAAATATTCAGTGGCACTAGATTAACATCTTCCTGAGGAAACACAGGGAGGAAATTCTAGTTGGACCAGGGAGTCAGGCCTAGCAATGGCAGCAACCTGGGGTTTGATTCCAGTCCAACTCAGAGATGACAGAGATGTCTGCCTTTACAATGTAAAGCATCTGGAGTTTGTGTGTGTGAGTGTGTAGAACTATTATCAACACCTTCTCAATACAAAAGCATCCCCCTGGCAATTACATTCCTCTGTTAGGATAAGTAAAGGAAGCAGGCCTGCCAGTGTTAGAATGTAAAGCATCTGGTGTGTTTTATTTATTTATTTTTGTGTGTGTGCGTGTGTGTGTGTGTGTGTGTGTGTGTGTGTGTGTGTGTAAAGAGAACAATATCAAGGTCTTCTCAATACAAAAGCATCCCCCTGGCAATTACGTTCCTGTGTTGGGATAACTAAGGGAAGCAGGCCTGCCAGTGTTTGCTGTGGGGCTTACCACAAGATACCATCCAGTCCCTGCCTGAAAATCATGTTCATCTGCCCCAACTAGCTTGACAGCTACCAGCATTCTTCACGTGCGTTGTGTTTATACTAATATCATTTTTCTTTCTAGTCAGAAGTCTAATTTCAATGAAGCAAAAAGGCTTTTAAAGATTTTTTGTTTCTGACTCAAGCCAGTTATCTTAGAGTCCTGATACATGAACTTGCTTACTCTGATTATCCATGCTAGGCTGGTAACAAAATATCAAAAAGAAAATGGGTTAAATGTCTTTAAGATTCATGGATTCATTAATTACTGACTGTTTTGAAAGCTAGTATCCTAAATTTATACTAATTTCAATAAGGCTTTCATAACATTCTCTAAATATATTATTATCCAAAAAATACATAGGTAGAAGGTACATCATAGAACATCAATCAACAAAATCTTTTTACATGTCACTTGTAGGAAAAAGAGGTTGAATTAAATGAAATAAAGCTACATATATCCAATTGGATGAATCTCACAAAATATTCAGGGAGAAAAAATGTAGGATGAAACCATTATATAAAGTCTAAACACATGCAAACACATTATATATTGTTTATGGATGTGCCCAACTGTATCAAAATGCCTAAGAATAATAAACACCAGATCTGAGATAGTTCCTACCCCTTGGGGAGAAGAATGGGTATAAAAGACGCTTTCATTAAGCTGGGAGGCAATGAATGTTTATTGTGAGACTGTATCTTTTTATATTTCTAAAGTATCTCAAACTTTTTAAGGAGGAACAAGGCTAATATTAAAAGAATAAGTTAAAAGTTACTCTACTAAAGGGTAGGAAAAGGAATGGGGAGGAAAAGAGGAAGGTGGAGATTGAGAGACAGACACAGAGGATCTGTGTCTGGTAATGGATTCTAAATCAACCCAACCTTGGAAGGTCTACACTGTACTCACAATACAAATTAGCAATCAGTTTAAAGTATAATAATGACACCAGAGGGGCCTTAAAATTTGACAAATTTTAAATCGTAATCATTACAATGAGCTAAGAATAGTATTCTAGGTAGATCATCAAATGTACACACACTCTAGATAACCAAGATTGATCATCACTCCCCCAGCAGAGGACCATGGTTACACACAGACAGCTCATTATCGTGGTTGAGGATTTTGGAGTTAGAGAAACCTAGATTTACATTCCAGCTCCACCAATGACAAATTGTGATTTAGACAAACTATTAATCTCTCTGAATTCAGTTTCCTAATCTATGAAATACAGTAAATAATGCAACTCACTAATTCTTCATTTAACATGATGCTTATGCTGAATTTAGCACAAAGTAAAAACAGTAAATGCTTAATAAAGCTATTAAAATTATTTAAAGTATATGCATTTTTAATAACATAAAACATATTTATCGAGTAATTTATAATTGCCTAAAACATAATTTCATTAAAAGTAGCCTAGTAAGGTCAGGTGTGGTGGCTCAACCTGTAATCCCAGGACTTTGGGAAGCCGAAGCAGGTGGATCACCTGAGGTCAGACATTCAAGACCAGCCTGACCAACATGGTGAAACCCAGCTCTACTAAAAATTACAAAAAATTAGCCAGGCGTGGTGGTGGGCACCTGTAATCCCAGCTACTCAGAAGGCTGAGGCAGGAGAATCACTTGAACCTGGGAGGTGGAGACTGCAGTGAGCTGAGATTCCACCACTGCACTCCAGCCTGGGCAATAAGAGTGAAACTCCATCTCAAAAAAAAAAAATACAAGGTGATAAACAGCTACTGAAGTCACAGAATTCAAAACAGCTTCTTTGGGAATTTGTCCAGGGGACTTTGAGGATTCTGCTGTAGAGAATAGGATTATCTAACAGCTCTTAGGAAAATCCCTCTTAGGAATGTCTCTGGCTGTCTTTTTTTCACTGTGAATTTACCATAGCAAAGACAAGCTGTTAATTTTGAGTTCACGTCCTCAAAAAGTATCTCTGTAATTTGAAGCATCTGAAGGTTAGTCATGTCTCAAGTTGTCATGTCAATACCCTAAGCTGCTCTCTGTCTCTCTTATCAGTCCCTTGGAGGAGAGGCCTGCTGCTGACTACTTGAACCTCGACTGTAGATTGCTTACTAGACAATGACCTTAGCAACACATTCTACTTCATCCTCAAATCTTTATGAATCAAAAATAAATTCCAGAAAATATTTTTCCAAGATACCACTGAGCTCTGATTTGCCAATGTATTTTCAAGATTTTCCAGCATCCTAAACTACAACCAAAATTTGGAAGCCTTTCCAGGGTTTGACAATTTTGTCTCTCTTCTTGGTCACTGGTAATGGTGCTTTGGAGAAATATACTGTTAGGGGTAATAAACGCTAAAAGGTTAGATAACTAGTCTAGGGTGCAGAGCAGCTATTGTGAGGCAAGAACAGGGCCTTAATATTAAAGCATATACCTGTAATTTAGATATGTCATCATAATTGTTAGCCTTTGAGCAACTTATACTAAATGCTTAACAAATACTAACAAATCTTTTAGCAACCCAATATAGTAGATAATATCATAATCTCTATTTTATTGACCAGAACAGAGATACGGAAAAGCTAAGCAGCTTGAGAAAGGATTCCCTGTTAGTAGGTGGCTGAGCTTGGGTATGAACCCAGGCAGGCTAGTACACCTCAGCTTATGCTCTTAATCTTCTATATTATATTCCATCAGCTGTTTTAAAGATTAAACACAAAAATGCTCTCCTCTGTCTTCCTTATTAAAAGTCTACAATGTACCCTAATCCCTTAAAAAAAAGCACAGCAAAAATGAGCTAGTCAAAGGAACCCCAGCAAATGGAGGACAGAGACAGGTGACACATCAAAAAAAGACAATGAGGACATGAGATTACTAACTGGCTAATAAAAATCTGTTCTTCTAAATGTGGCTCTGCTGCTGGCCTGGTGGCAGGCTCTAAATAGGAACAACTCTAAGTGGAGTCAAAGACCACCTGCAGTGAGTAAAGCTTTTCAAGGCTGTCTGGGTCCCCACCATGGCTCACATCTGACTGTAATTATTTACACAGCCAGTCCGAATTCACACTGGGGACCAGCCCACCGGAATAAAACCCCAAGTGACAGTTTGACTTAACCCAGGTGATGCCCCAAATTGTACGGGGTCTATGATAACTTCTTTGGGGCAAAGAATGCACATGAATATTCCTTTCCACTAGGGAAAAAATTATATTGCAATTTTAAAACTTTTTAAAATAGCATTTTATTATCTATAGCTCTCTAAATCCCATGTAATGGGTGCATAATCACAAAATTTACAACTACAGGGCCGGGTACGGTGGCTCACACCTGTAATCCCAGCACTTTGGGAGGCCGAGGGGGACGGATCACATGAGGCCATGAGTTCAAGAACAACCATGGTGAAACCCTGTCTCTACAAAAAAAAAAAAAATATATATATATATATATATATATATATACACACACACAAAAATTAGCTGGGTATGGTGGCGCGAGCCTGTAATCCCAGCTACTCGGGAGGCTGAGGCACAAGAATCACCTGAACCCGGGAGATGGAGGTTGCAGTGAGCTAAGATTGCGTCACTGCATTCCAGTCTGGGCAACAGAGGGAGACTCCATCTCAAAAACAAAAAACAACCACACACAAAAACAAAACCCTAGGGCATTAAGTAGCAGAAAACCCAACTCAAAACTGTCTTATGTCATTTAACAAGACATTCAAAGCATAGAAAAACCCCTGGGTCCCCTAACAGCATCAAGAACCCAAATTCAGTTAGCACACTATGCCACTTACTCTCAGGCCGAAGATAGTGGGTAGGAGTTCCAGGAATCACAAGACAATACAGAAAAGTAGAAAACCACATTTTTTTGAGTATCCTATGACAAAAGGAAACCTCTCCCTGAAGTACCTAGAAGACTTTCTGTCATGTTTCACTGGCCAGAACTGGGATACAACTTCATTCTTTTAATAATTACCAACCCAGCGAATGGGCGTATCATAACTGAGTTAAGAGTTTAGCTTCTCAACCCTGACTGCTTCTTTTCAACCGTTTCCCCAGGTGATTTTATTGAGCAGCTAGGATTGAGAACCACTGAGTTAGATTAACCAAAATTACCCTGAATTGCTTTCCCCTGAGTCATTTGAAAAGGATGCAGATACTCGAACAAAATCTGGATTGTCAGAGGGGAAAAGGAATGTTGGCTGAACCGGCAATCATGTCTACACAACCATTTTACATTTGTGTTTCAAAACACTTTCGCACCATTTTATTCATTCCTCAATGCTTTCTGTATCAGTAGCATCTTACAAAAAAGGAAACCAAGGCTCGTCTACAAAATAGGAAAATTATTTTTAGTTTTCCAAGTCTCAGTAGGTTTAATGTAATGGCAACTTAAAAAATTTCCCCAAAAGAATATTTCTCTGAAACAGTAAACATAAAGACAACAAAAGGGAACTTTTATGTTTTTCCTAAGAGAAACAAAGCAAAAACCATCAAAATGCCGAGGCTTAAAAGAATTACCAAAACCGCCGGGCAGTGGCTCACACCTGTATTCCCAGCAATTTGGGAGGCCGAGGCAGGTGGATCACCTGAGGTCAGGAGTTTGAGACTAGCCTGATCAACATAGAGAAACCCCATCTCTACTAAAAATACAAAAAAATTAGCCAGGCGTGGTGGTGCATACCTGTAATCCCAGCTACTTAGGAGGCTGAGGCAGGAGAATCACTTGAACCCGGGAGGCGGAGGTTGCAGTGAGCCAAGATCGTGCCATTGCACTCCAGCCTGGGCAACAAGAGCGAAAATCCGTCTCCAAAGGAAAAAAAAAAAAAGTACCAAAACCAAGTTTGGAAGACATAAATTCTTGTCCTGGATCTGCCACTAACAAGGTTCTTTACATCCTTTTCCATGCCTGTTCAGTAAGAGCAGACTCACTAATGAGGGCCCCTTCAGCTTCAGAAACACAGAGCTAGACAATTTCAGTTTACTACAGAGCATCTTATATAACTGTATTAGTGCTTAGTAACTGCAAACACTATTTGTTTTAAAAAATATTTCCCCACAGAACAAGATATGTTTTCTCAAGACTGCCTCGTGTAAAATATATGAGAAAAGCATATATGGCTTATTGCTGTTTCTGGCAACTGTGCTATCTACCCGTATGAATCATAAGCAACTGAAACTACATAGACATCACAAAGTCTTACAAAAGTTTAAATTGCATTGAAAGAGGACACTGGTTATTCTAGGAAAGGAAAGTAGTTTAAAAAGAAAACTAAAAAAGCCATTTGAACAAAGAATTCCTTAAACTGAGTGAATTATCTCCAAATCTACCACTTAAATCAGTGGCTCTTCTCTCTGGAGTTCCTCCCCACCCCCAGTGCTATCTCCAAATTCACCCTACACAAAATGTGCAATACTGTCTCTAAACCATTTCTTTTCTACTAAGTCAGCCTTCTGCTGAAAAGCCTTCAGTAACTCTCCACAATATAAAGTCCACATTCCCAACCTTGCTTTTATGGCCCTGCAGAATCTAAAACTGACCTTTCCATTCACCCCAGACTACTACTCCCTGAAAAACGACCATTCCAGCCAAACTAGTCTCTTCACTCTTCCCCAAATACTCCAAATGTTCTAGTCTCTTGTTTCCAATATGATAAGGTTCTACTCCTTACTTAAAACACCAGTGAGTTCCAAACTTCCAACAAACCTCCTCCTCTCTAACATGCAAACCCTCTTTCCTGGAAAAGTTAGAATACTTACTTTTCACCAAATTTTTAACCTTGTAACATGTATGTGTGTATATCCTCTGTTTCTTCAAGAATTTAGCACAGTGCAGTAAAGAGTTCAAAAATGTTCCTTAGATTGAAGTAAATTCAACTACAGGACAATAAACTCAAAGCCAAGGGCCTCTACCGTATTGTAAGTCTTTGTATTTAATTCCAATATTAAACAAATTATAGGTGCTAGGCTGGGCACAGTGGCTCACACCTGTAATCCCAAAACCTTCGGAGCCCAAGGTGGGTGGATCACCTGAAGTCAGGAGTTCCGGACCAGCCTGCCCAACATGGCGAAACCGGTCTCTACTAAAAATACAAAAAAATTGGCTGGGCGTGTTGGCGCGCGCCTGTAGCCCCAATTACTTGGGAGGCTGAAGCAGGAGAATTGCTTGAACCCGGGAGGCAGAGGTTGCAGTGAGCCGAAGTCGCGCCACTGCACTCCAGCCTGGCACCTGGTGACAGAGTGAGGCTCTGTCTCAGAAAAAAACAAAAAACAAAAAAAATTAGCCGGGCATTGTGGCAGGTGCCTGTAATCCCAGCTACTTGGGAGGCTGAGGCAAGAAAATCACTTGAACCCGGGAGGTGGAGGTTGCAGTGAGCTGAGATCGCACCACTGCACTCCAGCCTGGGGGACAAGAGCAAAACCCGGTCTCAAAAAAAAAAAAAAAAATTGTAGGTGCTAAATATTTGTTGATTGTTATCTAACTGAACTCATCAGTAAGCCTTCCGGTCCCACAGGCCTCAAAACTCTGTAAATATTTATGGAAGATTTCAAAGCGTCAAGACATCAAAATTACATATTAAAATCTTCCAAGAATGAAATGCATGCAGGAGACACCAGGCAGGGCAATTAAAAATGGAAATCACGGCGGGGGGTAGTGGCATACGCCAGTAATCCAAGCACCTTGGAGGCCAAGGAGGGCGCATCACCTGAGGTCGGGAGTTCAAGACCAGCCTGACCAACGTGAGGAAACCCCGTCTTTATACAAAAAATAAAAAATAATGGAAATCACTTAAACACGCAATTCTCGAAATGCTCTAAAGCCATTTTTGTAAAACAAAATGTAAAATATCTGGAAACATAAACAATCTGACCTAGTGGGTTTTCTTCTTTCTGTAGATCCTCCACCTAATGTCATTCCTTGACTCTCTGATGTTATACAAAAGCTCAACTGGTAGGTGAACCATTTACCTAGAGCGCAATTTCAAACAGCCTCATGAGGCCATTTTCAAATGCTGCAGAACCTTATTAGTTCCCCTAAGAAGTAGGGAGGGGAAACTGGATGCAAAAGAGTTACAAGACCTGCTCAATTTTCCTAGAGCCAGGCCCTATCCAGTGAAGAAGAATTAAACAACTCAGATCCCCTGTCTTAGTCCAGGGCTTAGTCTTTTTTTTTAGATGCAGTCTCTGTCGACAGGCTGGAGTGCAGTGGTGCGATCTCGGTTCACTGCAACCTCCGCCTCCCCGGTTCAAGCGATTCTCCCGCCTCAGCCTCCCAAGTAGCTGGGACTCCTGGTGCTGGTCACCACACCCAGCTAATTTTTGGAATTTTTTTTTTTTTTTTTTTTTTTGAGAGACAGGGTTTCTCATTATAGGCATAAGTCACCGCACCCGGCCTACCCTTACCATCTTAGTACATGTACTAAGTATGCCTGTCCAACTTTTTATTTTTATTATTTATTTATTGGAGTCCCAGTGTGTTGCCCAAGCTGGAGTGCAGTGATGCGATCTCGGTTCACTGCAACCTCCACCTCCCGGGTTCAAGCGATTTTCCTGCCTCAGCCTCCCAAGTAGCTGGGACTACTGGCACGCGCCACCATGCCCAGCTAATTTTTGGACTTTTTTTTAGTAGAGATGGGGTTCACCATTACAGGCGTGAATCACCCACTGCTCCCGGCCGACTCTTACTATCTTAGTACACGTACTGAGTACGCCTAGCCAACTTTTGGGTTTTATTATTTATTTATTTACCTATTTGGAGACGGAGTCCCACTCTTGCCCAGGCTGGAATACAGTGGCACGATCTCAGCTCAGTGCAACCTTCGCCTCCTGGACTCAAGCGATTCTCCTGTCGCAGCCTCCGGAGTAGCTGGGACTACAGGCGCACACCACCACACCCAGCTACTTTTTGTATTTTTAGTAGACTGGGTTTCACCGTGTTGGCCAGGATGGTCTCCAGCTCTTGACCTCGTGATCTGCCCACGTAGGCCCCCCAAAGTGCTGGGATTACAGGCTCTTAGTCTTTGACAAGAACTACAAGTTAACTTTATGGACCAAGCGGGAAAAGGCATGTGAGCTACAGCTGTGTTCCTGTGACCTTCTGGGAAATAATTTAAACATAAATTCTTAACGAACATAATGGAAAAAAAAAAAAAAGACACTTCCTTATTACTGTAAAAGCGTGATTACAAATTATGTTTCCTATGCTAAAGGACAAGAATCAAAAGGAGTAAGATACCAACTCACAAATTCAAGAAAGTCTACAGTCTGGACCGAGGGTGGTGGCTCACACCTGTAATCCCAGCACTTTTGAGGCCAAGTCGGGTGGATCACGAGGTCAGGAGTTCAAGACCAGGCTGGCCACGATGGTGAAACCTTGTCTCTACTAAAACTACAGAAAAAATAGCTGGGCGTGGTGGCGGGCAAGTGTAATCCCAGCTACTCAGGAGGCTTGAGGCAGAGAACTGCTTGAACCCGGGAGGCGGAGGTTGCAGTGAGCCGAGATCCCGCCATTGCACTCCAGCCTGGGCATCAGAGCGAGACTCCGTCTCAAAAAAAAAAAAAGTCTACAGTCTGGAGGAAGGCTGACATCTGGTCCCCTAGATGCACTGGCTCCTGTTGGAACCTAAGGCATGCGTTCTAATAGCAGGAAAGCTAATATGCTCTCACAGAAATAGCTTTCTACCAGTGGCCAAACTGCCTTTGCCCTCGGCCTCTCTCCACCTATCTCTAGCTCAAAACGGAGCTACTACAGCCAATGAAAGAGAAGGTCCACTCCCGGCTCAGTGACTCTAGCTAACACCAAGTGCTCATTCTCATGTTCACTCTGCACCCCCGCCCGCAACTCCTCCTTTTTATGCTCACTCCTCCATGTGTATAGCGCCCTCCTACTTCCCACTCAACACACATACCAGATGCCAAGGGCCTGGAGAACCCTCAACCAAATAAGCCCATTTGTAACATGTCCCAGAGTCCCATTTCTGATTCAAGCAACAGAGACTTCAAAACAAACAAACCAAAAACCCCTAAGTGAGTCCCAACCCTGATTCTGCAACACCAAAGAGTTCAGAAAACCAAACGGAACCTTGGAGAGCATCCAGAGAAGTTGAGTGACTTGCTTTCAAAATTACAGGGATGGCTCACTAAATACTTCCCACAGAAATGTACTTCAACTCATTCATTAAATGCATATTTACTGTGCCAGGCACCATGCTGGGTGCCCGAGACAGTATGTTCAATATGTTTTATTCGTCCTTAATGAAAAATGGAGCGGGGACGATGCGGGGTGGGGGCGCGGTCTGGAGAACAGTGAGATGGGGGATTTTCCACAGAGGCGGTTATCTACAAACAAATACACAAGGAACGAATACCCAAGGCTGAATATTACTGAACTGAGAATCTAGGTGAGTGATAAAGGCCCTAAGAACCCAGCTCCCAAAGGCTGGACACTGCCCAAGTCCCTGTCTGCTCTACGGGCAGGTCTTTTAAAGAGGGAAAGGGGGGCATTCACAGCCATCCTCCGAAGGGGTTGTGGGTCCAAGGGACGGTCAGGCTGCCCAGCTCCTCACTGTAGCTAATTCCGCCCCATTTTCCAGCAGCATCACTAACTCAGTATTTCTGCAGGAATTTTGGCCCTCTCTCTCCTAGAAAGAGTCTACTAAAATACACTTAACTCTTCTATATCTCCGGTTTTCTTCCGAGTTTTTCAAAAGACAGAGTTCAGGGGAGGAAGGCATCAAGCCTAACCGGGGTGGAATTCCCTGTTTGCAAGCGGTGCCCGCCCGGGCTAGAGGGCAGGCTGTCCGCTCACTCTTCCAAACCCAATCTTTGAACCCTCCTCAGCACCGGAGGGGAGGAATGTGCGGAAGCAGCATAAAGCCAGGTGGACTTTCAGGTTTAGCACGTGAAGGGCCTAGAACAAGACTGTAGGGGAAAATCAGACAATGAGAGGGAAAAGGTGAAGCTTAAGGGGACTCCGGAAAAATTCAACACCCCCGCAGGGTTTCAAACAATCCCCAGGAAAGTTCTTTTGAGAGATCACAAGACAAAACTAGGCAAACAGATGCCTCCGTTTTAAAAGAGATTGTGAGCAGCTTGAGGCAGCAATGAAACCTGACTCCGGGCCAGGAGAGCCTAGGGTCGGTCCACCGGAGCGCGCAGGCAGCGAGGGGTGCTCGGCGGCGGCCAAGCGGGGCCCGCTGGCAGCTCGTTCTGCCGCCGCAGAGCCGCCGGGAATGGGGACTCGCCTCGCTGCCTGGGGGAGGAATAACCCCAGGGACCCGCCTCCCCGGGTTCAGAGAGAGCCGGGCAGGTCCGGAACGAATTCCCCGGACAGGAGATCCCCAGGCTCCGCCGAGAGAGGCTCCTCCCCGCCTCGCCGCGGCCAGTCCGCGCCCGCGTCCCCGCTTACTTTTGGTCGCAGCGATGAGGTTCTTCCCGTCCTTGATGAGCTCTTTGATGAACTTGTTGGTCCTCTCGAGTTCCGCTTCGTGAGCGCGGATCCTCTCCCGGAACCACGGGCTGTCGAGGTAGCAGTCGCTGAACTCCAGGGGCTGCAGCCCCATGACGGCAGCGGTCCCGGCGCGGTGCGCTCGCCGCGCGCTACTGCCCGAGCCGGGCTCCGAGGCCGCTGCCAGGTGCGGCGCCGCGCGTTCGGGGAGCCCGCAGGAGCTAGCAGGGCCGGGCGCGCGGCGAGCGAGGAGCGGACATGTCCCACAGAGCCGAGTCCTGCAGAGCGGAGGAGCGGCCGCCGAAGCCGAGACCAGCGCGAGCCGCGGCGCCCCAATCCCGGCAGCCCCCGCCAAGCCCTGAGAGCCCGCGGCCCCGCCCCGCCCGGCCCCCGCGCGCCAGACACTCCCCGAGGCGCCGCCCGGCCCGGCCCGCGTTCTCGTTCGCCCCCTTCTCTTTCCTCCGCCTTCCTTCTTCCTCCCTTCCCTTCCCTTCCCCGGACTGCTCTTCCCCACGCGCAGCTGCCCCTCCTCTTCCTTGCGAGGCGTCCTCGGGCTAGAATCTCGCCCCGCGGCTCGCGCGGGCCCTCCCCTTCGCTTGGGCTCCCGGGGCCGGGGTGACTCACAGTCGGCTCCCGGCTGCAGGGAATCCGACCCGGACGGAGAAGGAGCGTCTTAATTGCAGTTAAGTCCCCACAGGCGAGCGATCTAAGTCAGAGGTGGCTGCCTTGCAGGAGATGATTGACTCATTTATCTCATTTATCCTGGGACGCCCCGCAACCCCCGAGCTGGGAACGAAGTCGCACAGGGGGCTCTTTCCGTATCCCGGTTCCTTTCCCCGTTTAAAGTGAGATGCGTGGTAAATCTCCGCTTGAGATCGAAGCCTTACAAAGGCAAGAGCGTTTTCTGGGTAGCCCAGCAGCTTCTATTACACTCCTCTGCGTATCCACACTAAATGACTTAGATGAAGGGAGAGGGTGGCTAAACCACAGAAAAGTTGTTTCTGTTGTGTTCAGCAGATTAAATTTGCTTGGGTAGCTAGAGATGGTCTTTATTATTCTAAAAATAACCACCGGAAAACATGCCAGGTAACGTGTGGTTTTCACCGCGTGGGGTCACGATCACTGAGAATTTATGCCAGTGCCCTCAAAAAGCCTATTTTGTGTGTTCCGTAACAACTCCAGTGTGTCCCCAAAAAAGTTAAGGCATTTGAAAGTGTTGAAATGTATACCTTAGGCCACACGCGGTGGCTCACACCTGTAATCCCAACACTTTGGGAGACCAAGGCGGGTGGATCACCTGAGGTCAGGAGTTCGAGACCAGCCTGGCTAACATGGTAAAACCCCATCTCTACTAAAAATACAAAAATTAGTTGGGTGCGGTGGCACGTGCCTGTAGTCCCAGCTGAGGCAGGAGAATCGCTGGAACCCGGGAGGTGGAGGTTGCAGTGAGCCGAGATCGTGCCACTGCACTCCAGGCTGGGCAACAGAGCAAAACAATGTCTCCAAAAGGATTCCCTAAAAAAATAAAAATTAAAACCTAATAATTAATTAGAGTAACCTTTCGTAATAGCAGTTTATTAAGCAATTATTATGTGCCAGGCAGCCATTAGGAACTGCATCTACAAACTCACAGTATAGACTTACATAATGTGATGGTAATATTAAAAAGAAACTTCAAAGTAATTCCTCAAGACGTTCGGACTCTGTGCTGGGTAATTAAGAATCTCTTTAGACAGCATGTTGTTAGAAGGGTAACCCTCCCGAACAAGTTAAATAAGCCTCCTACTCAATAAGCCGTTTTGTTATTATTACTCTAATGTCCATGCTACAGAGACTTCAAAGTGTTTACAAATAAGTTTTAGGCGGTGAAATCTTCAGTTCCTACTAAAACCAGCCGGAGACTGGAGTCTACAGAAAAGAGAATAAAAGAGGCAAATAAAGGGGAATAAAGACAAAAAAAGGAGTGTAAACAAAAGTGAGGGCCTTGCAAAACAGCCAAACACTGACCACACTCAATCCTCTGGACAGAAAGCCAAACCTTTTCTCATAAAAAGGGGCTGCTGACACTTCAGGATTCAACATAGAGGTTACCGTGTGACCTAGCAAGTCCACTCTTAGGCATATACCAAAGAGAAACGAAAATAGGTGTCCATGCAAATATTTATGCACAAATGTTCATAGCAGTATTATTCATAATAGCAAAAAGTGGAATCAACCAAAATGTCCGTCAGCTGTGTAATGGATGCACAAAATATTTGTGTCCATGCAATGAAATATTGATTTACAATAAAAAGAAATGAAGTACTGATACATGCTACAGCACAATGAATGGTGAAAACATTATGCTAAATAAAAGAATCCAGGCACAAAAGGCCATATATAATACCCACCATTCATATGAAATGTCCAAAACAGGTAAATCAATGGAGGCAGAAAGATTAGTGGTTGCCAGAGACTGGAGGATAGAATGGAGGGTATCTATAGTCAGGAGTTTATAATCAGGGTGATGAAAGTTATTAATATTTTTGCTTTTTATAGAGATAGGGTCTCACAATGTTGCCCAGGCTGTTCTCAAACTCTGGAGTTCAAATGACGCTCCTACCTTGGTACCCCAAAGTGCAAGGGTTACAGGAACGAGCCACCATGCCTGGCCGAAAACAATTTAAATTTAGATTTTGATAATGGTTGCACAATTCTGAGCATACTCAAAACCATTGAATTGTACACATTAAATGGGTGGATTTTTTTTTTTGGTATGTGAAATATATCTCAATAAAAAAAAATTTTTAAGGTGAACTATTCAGCCAGGCTCGATGGCTCATGCCTATAATCCCAGCACTTTGGGAGGCCAAGGCGGGCAGATCACAAGGTCAGGAGATTGAGACCATCCTGGGTAACACAGTAAAACCCATCTGCACTAAAAATACAAAAAAATTATCCAGGCGGCCGGGCGCAGTGGCTCAAGCCTGTAATCCCAGCACTTTGGGAGGCCGAGGCGGGTGGATCACGAGGTCAAGAGATCGAGACCAACCTGGTCAACACGGTGAAACACCGTCTCTACTAAAAATACAAAAAAAAAAATTAGCTGGGCATGGTGGCGCGTGCCTGTAATCCCAGCTACTCAGGAGGCTGAGGCAGGAGAATTGCCTGAACCCAGGAGGCGGAGGTTGCCGTGAGCCGAGATCGCGCCATTGCACCCCAGCCTGGGAAAAAAGAGCGAAACCCCGCCCCAAAAAAAAAAAAAAAAAAAAAAATTATCCAGGCATAGTGGCACATGCCTGTAGTTCCAACTACTCGCAAGGCTGAGGCAGGAGAGTGGCTTGAATCCGGGAAGCGGAGGTTGCAGTAAGCCAAGATCGCGCCACTGCACTCCAGCCTGGAGACAGAGCGAGACTCCGTCTCAAAAAAAAAAAAAAAAGATGCACTACTCTAGAACTGCTTCTCCTTCTTTACCATATTTAGACTCCAAGCCATAAAAACTCTGGTTTAGGCCAGGAGCAATGGCTCACGCCTGTAATCCCAGCACTTTGGGAGGCCAAGCGGGTGGATCATGAGGTCAGGAGTTCAAGACCAGCCTGGTCAAGATGGTGAAACCCTGTCTCTACTAAAATTACAAAAATTAACTGTCACGAAGGCTGAGGCAGGCAAATCGCATGAATCCAGGAGGCGGAGATAGCAGTGAGCCGAGATGGCGCCACTGCACTCCACCTTGGGCAACAGAGCTAGATTCTGTCTAAAAAATAAAAAAAATAAAAAATAAACCTCTGGTTTATTCAATGTGCTCAGTTATTTAGATATTGGAACCAAAAAAAAGTTGTATAAAACAATGTCACAACATCATAAAAGATATTACTTATCATTTCACACACATGTAAACCCAGTGTTAAAGAGCTGGTGAATATGAATCTTAATTCAGTACTGAATAGGTCTACTATAACCACCATGAGGGGAGGGGCCTGATTAATTTGTTTTATTCAACAATGCTTTGTGCAGTGTCTGGTACAAGTGATCAGTAAATGTGAAATGAATAAATATTAGCAAGTGAAGCAAAATCTCTGTACAGTGGACAATGGCAAGATAAATATTTAGGAGTTCCAGCACCAGCTTTACTACTTAATAGATGTGTGACCTTACAAAGGTAATTTTCTGTAAACCTCACACTTAACCATCAGTGAAATGGAGGTGATGACATTGCAGATGCAGGTTGCTTGAGAAGATTTAATGAAATTGTGTTTGTAAAGTGCCTGCTGAAAATTACGATGATGATGAGACTCAAGGAGGAAGGTGGTGTGGAAGATGGGCTGAAGAGAGAGAGGAGAGAGAGGAGGAGGAGACATTACATTCCATCAATATGGGAAAGATTTGCGGGGCAGGAGAGCCCTTAAATCATAGTTTTAAACCATGTAAGACAGAACTTAAGAAAAGTGGCCACAAAAGCAGATGCTACTGAGTTTCCAGGTTTCATCTTAGTTAATTAATCAGTTATTCCCACAAATATTTACTGATCATTTATATGTTAGGCAACATACTAGGTGCTTGTGATGCAGCAACACCCAAAACAGTGTCTGTCCTCACTGTGCTTTTGGTCTTTGGGAGGATACTAACCTCATCCCCCCAAAAAAAGCAAAAGAAAAATCACACACATATATCCAATTGAAAATTAAAGTGTCATGCAGTTAAACTAAGGGGTATGTGAGAGGTTATAATTGGAAGACCTGATAGATTGGGGATGGGTCAAGGAAGGCCTCATTGAGGAAGTGATAAGGAAATTAGAATTTAATCAGTGACCAGGAATATCAGTAGGAGTTAACCGGTTGTTTGTTTGTTTGGAGTTGGAGTTTTGCTCTTGTTGTCCAGGCTAGAGTGCAATGGCATGATCTCGGCTCACTGCAACCTCTGCCTCCCAGGTTCAAGTGATTCTCCTGCCTCAGCCTCCTGAGTAGCTGGGATTACAGGCATATGCCACCATGCTCGGCTAATTTTGTATTTTTAATAGAGGCAGGGTTTCTCCTTGTTGGTCAGACTGGTCTTGAACTCCCGACCTCAGGTGATCCACCCGCTTTGGCCTCCCAAAGTGCTGGGATTACAGGCGTGAGCCACCACGCCCAGCAGGAGTTAACTGTTAAATAGGGGTAGGAACAGAGTAATCCAGACATGACAGCAGCCTGTGCAAGCCCCTGAGATGGCACATTCAAGAGATGAACAGGTCAGGCGGCTGAAGCCCAGTGAGAAAGACTGGCTCACAACAATGCCGGCTGGTGGAGGGTAGGCAGGGGCCAGATGGTGCAGGGCCTCTAAGACATGTTTAGTATTTGGGATTGTATCCCAAAGCTGTTGGGAGCCTTTGAAGAGTTTTATGTATGTGGTAATATGATCCAGTTTGTGTTTTCTCTCTAGCTGCTGTGTGGAGAATGGGGTTGTCTGGGCAATAAATAGCTCAGCCGTCCAAGGTGACCCTCTAAGGAAACAGCAAGAAATAGACAGAAATGAAGTATATTTTAGAAGGAGATTCTGGAACTTGACAATAGCCTGGATATTAGTAATGAAGAAGAAGGGGTCAGTGGTGGGCCCCAGGCTTGTGGCATGCTAAGTTAGGTGGAGGGATATGCCACTTACTAAAAGGATAACATGGGATAAGCTGGCATGGCAATGTTGGTGATGACTGGGATGGAAGGATGTATTTCAGTGTAGACTCATGAAGTTTGAGACGCCTGAGAGACATTCTTTTTTTTTAGTAGAGATGGGGTTTTTCCATTTCAGCCAGGCTGGTCTCGATCTCCTGACCTCAAGTGATCCACCCGCCTCGGCCTCAGGTGTGAGCCACCACGCCTGGCCAACATTCAAGTACATAAGTCACTGAGGCCAAGAGTGGGGTAATGCCAAGTTTAGGCCATTCAGGGGTCACCTTTGAGCATGAGGCAGGCTGATCCAGCAAGATATGAGGGCACTACACGAGTTTGTGAACTGGTAACCTATAAAAAGTATAATGGTGATCCTTGTACAACAGTATAAATATACTACATGCCACTCAACTACACAATTAAAAATGGTTAAAATGGCAAATTTTACATTATGCATATTTTACCACAATAAAAAGAAAGCATAATGAAGGAAGAGTAAAGGACTCCTTCATCTCCCCCTTTATGTCACTTCCCTTCCCATAATAGCCTTTACTTTTCTTTCTTTCTTTTTTTTTTGAGACGGAACATCCCTCTGTTGCCCAGGCTGGAGTGCAGTGGTGCTATCTCGGCTCACTACAACCTCTGCCTCCCAGGTTCAAGCGATATTCCCACCTCAGCCTCCTGAGTAGCTGGGATTACAGGCATGTGCCATCATGCCTGGCTAATTTTTGTATTTTTAGTAGAAATGGGGTTTCACCATGTTGGCCAGGCTGGTCTTGAACTTCTGACCTCAGGTGATCCGCCCGCCTCTGCCTCCCAAAGTGCTAGGATTACAGGCATGAGCCACTGCACCCGGCCAAAACCTTTTCTTAAAGACATAGTATCTCACAGAATAATAATAACGGTCTAAATGTGTTTCACATTTTAATTACACCAATATTTTTTAAAGAACTTTTTTCTTCACAGCACATCTTCTGAGAGTCTGTGACTAGCACTATGAGTAATGCAATTTGAGAAAGGCTATGATCTGAACAATAAGCCGGGTAGGCTCTACTGAGACTCACCCCAGGATCTCTGTATATTCCAGGATTATAGTGAGTGCACCAGTGTGGTGTGGTGGCAGAAACTACTACTTGTGCTGCCGGCATTTACTGAGCACCCATTATGTACCAGGTACTATGCTGGAATAGAAAAAACCTAGTGTGCGGGCATGATGGCTCATGCCTGTAATCCCAGCACTTTAGGAGGCCCAGGCGCATGGATCACTTGAGTTCAGGAGTTCAAGACTAGCCTGGACAACAGGCTAGTCTCTACTAAATTTAGTCTTTACTAAATTTACTAAATTTAGAGACTAATTTTAGTCTCTACTAAAAATAC
Organism: Sapajus apella; assembly: GCF_009761245.1. Classification (NCBI taxonomy): domain Eukaryota; kingdom Metazoa; phylum Chordata; class Mammalia; order Primates; family Cebidae; genus Sapajus; species Sapajus apella. The sequence continues at coordinate 5,315,847 of NW_022437001.1, forward strand.
AAAAAAAATTAAGCAGACGTGGTGACACCTGCCTATAATCCCAGCTACTGGGGAGGCTGAGGCAGGAGAATTTCTTGAACCCGGGAGGCAGAGGTTGCAGTGAGCCAAGATCACGTCTTCACTGTAGCCTGGGCAAAGAATTGAGGCTCCGTCTCAAAAAACAAACAAACAAACAAACAAAAAAAAAACCAAAAAACCTAGCATGATTCATGATCTCATAGACTAATATTCTCCAGAGTGAAAGAAAATGTATCAAATAATTACAAACATAAATGTCAAGTGAAATCTCTGGTAAGCACTAGGAAGGAGACTGCTCTTCAGGGGCCTTTGGACTATTCTGAGATATCAGTGAGGATGTGGCAACTGCACTGAGACCTGAAGCACCCAGAGTGAGTGGAAGGAGGTGGAGTGGATGAGATGTGCAGAGGGAAGAAGCATTCCCAGGGGAGGCTTTGTGGAAGAACCCACTACAAGTAACTAAAACTGCAGCCATGTGGCAGGAGCACCATGGCCTGAGATGAGGCTGAAGAGGGAGTGAGGGCCCATCCTATCTGCTCAGCCAGCCCTGCTTCTGTCCTTCAAAACACTGAGCATGGGCTTCGGGCTTTACTCCTTGTTTCTCAGAAGAGCTCACCTTTTCCAATACTTCTGGGCATCAGAGCTTAGAAGAGTTTAGGACCTCAGGGAAGTTTTAGAACTAGTACACTTACCTAGGAATATTCGGTCAGCAAACATTGATTGAGTACATGGGGTGGGGAAGGCACTGCAGTAAGCAAGAGTCCCTAATCTCAAGCGTTTACAATCTGGTATACTCTAGCCATGCAGAATAAGCTGACATTAGGGTAATTCTAAAGCAAAGCACACTGCTGCTTCCTCCAGCCAGTCAGGCAGCCTGGCTGAGAAGTGGGCGTTCCTACTGAAACTAGGATGGGGAACAAGGAGGATGGGTATGTGGGGAAGATTCTCCAGTCCTCCCACATTGAAATTCATATCTTCTCAGCTGGGCACGGTGGCTCATGCCTGTAATCTCAACACTTTGGGAGGCCAAGTCAGGTGGATGACTTGAGGTCAGGAGTTTGAGACCATCCTGGCCAATGTGGTGAAACCCTGTCTCTATAAAACATTCCAAAATTAGTCATCTGTGGTGGCACGCACCTGTAATCCCATCTAGTGGGAAGGCTGAGGCTGGAGAGTCACTTGAACCAAGGAGGCAGCGGTTGCAGTGAGCTAAGATTGTGCCACGGCACTTCAGCTTGGGAGACAGAGTGAGAGTGTATCTTAGGAAGGAAGGAAGAAAGGAAGGAAGGGAAGGAGGGAGGGAGGGGAAAGGGAAGGGAAAGGGGGAAGGAAGGAAGAAGGGATGGATGGAGGAAGGAAGGGGAATAGGGGGAAAGGGGGAGGAGGAGGGGGGAGGGAAAAGGGGGAGGGGAAGGGGTGGGAAGAAAAAGGGAGGAGAAGGAGGAGGAGAGAAAAGGATGGGGAGGGGAGAGAAGAAGGGGGAGAGGAAGGGAGGGGAGGGGGGAGAAGGAGGAGTGGGAGGAAAGGGAGAGGGGAGAGAAGGAGGGGGAGCAGGGAGGGGAGGGGAAAATAAATTCATATCCTCTGAAGAAATCTGGGACACTTATCTTTCCTGGTTTGGAGGTAGAAGAACCTGGCTCAAGGAGATGTGGGTCAAGGCACACAACTAGTACCTGCCCCAGGTGTAGTCTTCTGTTAGTGTAACCACTGCTTCTCTCACCCCCAGCCTTTGGAGAGACTTGGCACGGAGAGGAGGGAGCTGGAAAGATCTCATACAGTAATATCTGAGCACACACTGCATATAGCAGCAGGCATTCTGCACTGCCCATAGTCTTCTCAGGCAAATGCTGCCCACCTTCCTATGACATGTGGATCAACTGACCAAAGCAGAAACATTGCATTTTGTTTTAATTCAGATATTAACTGAGATTTTTTAAATGATAGAGGGAAAGAGAAGAGCTCTGAAAAGAGTGTTTTTCCCACCACTCCAAATGTCCCTTCTATGACCCAGAGAAAAGTTTTCACAAGGTGACTTTGAACCAGGCAAATATCCAGTCACTGGAAATCTGACCTGCCACTATTAGAGGCATATTCTCAGAGTCCACTGGCACTTCAGTAAAACAGAAAGTGAAAAAAATATAAAAATGTGTGTACTTATCCTTTGACCCAGTAATTTCAGACCTGGCCATTTGCCCTAAGAAAAGTTTTGTTTTGTTTTTTGAGACAGAATCTCAATCTGCCACCCAAGCTGGAGTAGAGTCGTAAAATCTCAGCTCACTGCAACCGCCACCTCCCCTGTTTAAGCGATTCTCCTGCCTCAGCCTCCCGAGTAACTGGGACTACAGGCATGCGCCACCATACCCAGCTAATTTTTATATTTTTTGTAGATAAGGTTTCACCATTTTGACCAGGCTGGTCTCAAACTCCTGGCCTCAAGTGATGCCCCAGCCTTGGCCTCCCAAAGTGCTGGAATTACAGGCGTGAGCCACCAGACCCAGCAGAAAATTATTTTGTTAATGTATATGCTAGGGCCGGGCGTGGTGGCTCACGCCTGTAATCCCAGCACTTGGGGAGGCAGAGGCGGGCGGATCACCTGAAGTTGGGAGTTCACAATCAGCCTGACCAACTTGGAGAAACCTCGTCTCTACTAAAAATACAAAATTAGCCAGGTGTGGTGGCTCATGCCTGTAATCCAGCTACTCAGGAGGCTGAGGCAGGAGAATCACTTGAACCTGGCAGGCAGAAGTCGTGGTGAGCCGAGATCGCACCATTGCACTCCAGCCTGGGCAATAAGAGCAAAACTCTATCTCCAAAAAAAAAAAAAAAAAAAAGAGTCTATGCTTAGGGCTATTTGTTGTAGAAAGAAAAAAAAAAAAAAAAAGCAGCAGCAGCAGCTAACAATTAGAAAATGGTAAAATAGGCTGGGCGTGGTGGCTCATGCCTGTAACCCTAGCACTTTGGAAGGTTGAGGCAGGTGGATCATGAGGTTAGGAGTTCGAGACCAGTCTGGCCAACATGGTGAAACTCTGTCTCTACTAAAAATACAAAAATTAGCCAGGCATGGTGGTGGACACCTATAATCCCAGCTACTTGGGAGGCTGAGGCAAGAGAATTGCTTGAACTCAGGAGGTGGAAGTTGCAGTGAGCCGGGACCGTGACTCTGCACTCCAGCCTGGGTGACAGAGCGAGACGCCGTTTTAAAAGAAAATAGTAAAATAAGTCAGCATATATCAACTCAATAGAAATCCTGGGTTTATGTTTTTTGATTCCATTAACATGATAATTTTTGCTCTAAATAATGGACACTGGCATTTTAGGATGCTCAGCCTTCATTCCCACTTCCCAACATTGCTGTAATTTCCACTGGGGTAATCATTTCCCCCCCAGCAAGTAGTTTGGTAAAATTCCTGTGCCTGCCTCATGCTAGGGAATCCAGAGAGATCCCTAGAGGTTCCTTCTACAAATCTTTCTTCCCAGACCTGCCACAGCCAAGGGCTGGGCACATGACCTAAGCTTGGCCAACCCAACTTTCCCAGGACTTTGACTTTTGAACATAGTAAAGTACTGACAGAAGAAACAGAGTTCATCTGTTGCAGCCAACAGTGTTGAAAGAGACCTGCTGCCGGACAGACTACCAGGCTTTTTCTTCCAAAGCCGGTTCTTCAAGGCTTCCCTAACACCTCCATATGCTTCTAATAAAATGCCCTTTTGCTTAAGTTGACAGAATCAGTGTTTCTTCCCGCAATCAGAGATTAGTAGACTCCTAGATTGGTAACAGAAGGAAGCAGACCTTCAGGGAAATCATGGGGCATTTAGAATAGGTTATCTGGTTGAGATAGAACAGAAAACAGAACACTCCCATTTATATTCGTTCATGGCACACACTGAAGAAACAAGTCATTAAGTTATCATCTTAGATTATTTAGCTCTAAGTAGCATGACCTTAAAGCCTCTTTTGTTTGGAACTGGTCTGCTTTATACCTATTGTCTTGGCATGCCCTTCACTTGGCCCCTTTCCCCTGGATTTTGTTTGTTTGTTTTAAAAGACAAGGTCTCCCTCAGTCACCCAGGCTGGGGTATCATGGCACAATCATAGTTCACTGCAGCCTTGAACTCCTGGCCCCAAGTGATCTTCCTATCTCAGCCTCCCAAAGTGCTGAGATTACAGGCATGAGCCACCAAATTTGGCCTGGTTTTCTCATATTTAAATGGGGTTCTACTACAAATAATGTGTGGAAACTTTTAAAAAGAGGCTGGGTGCGGTGGCTCACGCCTGTAATCCCAGCATTTTGGGAGGCCAAGGCTGGCTGATCACTTAAGGTCAGGAGTTTGAGACTAGCCTGGGCAACATGGCAAAACCCCCATCTCTACTAAAAATACAAAAATTAGCTGGGCATGGTGGCAGGCGCCTATAATCCCAGCTACTTGGGAGGCTGAGGCAGGAGAATCGCTTGAACCCTGGAGGTGGGGCTGCAGTGAGCTGAGATTGTGCCACTGCACTCCAGCCTGTGTGACAGAGCGAGACTCTGTCTCAAAAACAAAACAAAAAAAGAGGCCAGAATGGGTTTGCTGGAGCACCATTCTGTGTTTCTAACTCCTACCATGGTCTCATCTAGTAGCATGCGAGACACATGTGCAGTGAACAGAGTTCTCACTTTAACACGTGGACAATCTGACAGATGACCAAGGTAAACCCATCTCTCTTTTTCTGACATTTCCAGAAGCAAGGTAACCAACACTTAATTTTAAGAACAGCAAGAAGGGCACTTGCTAATAAAATGAAGCTCTCTGAGGCTGGAAGCAGTGGCTCATGTCTGTAATCCGAGCACTTTGGGAGGCCAATGCGAGTGGATCACAAGGTCAGGATATCGAGACCATCCTGGCTAACACCGTGAAACCCCGTCTCTACTAAAGATACATTAAAAAAAAAAAATTAGCTAAGCATAGTAGCATGCACCTGTAGTCGCAGCTATTCCGGAGGCTGAGGCAGAAGAACCGCTTGAAGGAGGCAGAGGTTGTGGTGAGCCAAGATTGCACCACTGCACCCCAGCCTGAGTGACAGAGAGAGAGCTCTCTGAGATATGATCAGATAATGACAGCTACTCCTTCCAGTATTACTGGCCAGAGGAGAGGCAGTTGATACTGCTAATCTTGCGGGCTATTTTTGTGTAGCAACTAGTTTCAGAGTGGCCCGGGCAGCAACCTGCAAGATGAACAAAGTTGCCAGGCCAGTCAGCAGGGTCAACAGGAAGCATAGAAAATTACAGGTTGAGTGTAAGATGTACAAGAAAATGGAGCTGAGCAGAGCTGCCATAGAGCACATAGAGAGTAGACTGAACCCTATTGCTATAGCTATTTGTCCTTTGTTATATTATACAAATCTACAGCTATTTAAATATTTTACAGTTTGGTAATACTTTTTTTTTTTTGCAAAAACAAAAGGTTTTGGCAGAAATGGGCTAAATGAAAAAGTGTATATTTAACAAAAAATTAAGTACTGATATCCCATTTCTCAAAAAAGGTGCTTGTGAACTTGTAAAGAGTTTGAGCATTCACCATGGGGCTTCTTCTGTGACATGACTAACCACATGAAAACCATAAGGTCCAAGGCTGCTGGAAAGCATCAGCATCTACTTCAAAAAGTAGAAGTTATTAAGAAAGCTAGGCCGGGCTGGGCACAGTGGCTCACGCCTATAATCTCAACATTTTGGGAGGCTGAGGCAGGCTGATCACACAGTCAGAAGTTCGAGACCAGCCTGGCCAATATTGGAAAACCCTGTCTCTACTAAAAATACAATAATTAGTCAGGCATGGTGACGCATGCCTGTAGTCGCAGCTACTCAGGAGGCTGAGGCAGAAGAATCACTTGAACACAGGAGGCGGAGGTTGCAGTGAGCCAAGATCATACCACTGCACTCCAGCCTGGGTGACAGAGTAAGACTCTGTCTAAAAAAAAAAAAAAAAATCTAGGCCCAAAGGTGGCAATTTACCATGTTTAGATATAAACGTATAGGAGGATGTTCACATACCTCTCCATGAAACGTGACTTTTCACTTACATCAAATGACTATTCTTCTAAATTAATTGTTTTCTCTTCTTCCAGGATTTCTTGTGGTAAAAAACGAAACATTAATGTTTGGACTCCATTAATAGAAAATAAACCTTTGTAAGGAGTTATGAAGCCAGCTTTATATAATGCGGATGTGAATGAGGCTATAGAGACTTCTGGCACTCACGCATATCCAATTCTGTCTTCTAAGATCCAAGGAAGGGATATAATTTCTACACCCTGCTGTGTTACTCATTTTAACTGTGTTCTTCCAGCTCTAGTGAAAGGAACATGCGCGATTTTCAGGCTGAAGCATTTAATTTCTGGTGCAAGGCTCTCTCGTATGTTCTTGCCCTGCCTTTGTAACTTTGAAATCCCCGTGTTCCCAACAGAAAATCTATGAAATGGTTGGACCCTCTATTAGCCTGGAACTCTGAAAGACTGTGTGAAGCAGAGACACTCACTGGCTGGCACAGAATATGTAACTTGAGTGAGAAATAAACTATTGTAGTGTAAGCCAGAAGATTTTGGAGTTGCCTGTTACCATAGAACAGCCTTTCCTATTCTAATCCATTCTAATTCCACTCTCTTAGGAAGAGGGAAGAGTACTACTGATGTGATTGAAGAACATATAGCAAAGGAGTGGCAAAATTGAAGAAATATTTTTAACTTTTTCTTGGTTTTGTGGGTATAGAGTTTCCATTGGGATAATGAAAAAGTTCTGTGAATGGATAGAATTAATATGGTTTAATACGGTTAAAGTGGTAAAATATGTATTATGTATATTTACCACAGTAAAAAATTACCAAACAAGGGTTTTTCTACCAAAATCTTCCATTGTTGTTCAAAGTTAGAAAAATAGGCCAGGCGTGGTGGCTCATGCCTGTAATCTTAGCACTTTGGGAGGCTGAGGCAGGCGGATCGCCTGAGCTCAGGAGTTCGCCACCAGCCTGAGCCACACAGTGAAACCTCGTCTCTACCAGAAATACAAAAAAATTAGCTGGGTGTAGCGACGTAGTCCCAGCTACCCGGGAGGTCGAGGCGGGGAATTGCTAGAAGCAGGGACGCGGAGGTTGCGGTGAGCTGAGATTGCGCCACTGCACTCCAGCCCGGGCAACAGATTGAGACTCTGTCTCAAAAAAAAAAAAAAAAGAGTCAGAAAAATAGGCACTCATATATTGTTGGTGAGAATATAAATAGGTACTTCTTTCTAGAGACAATTTTGGTGGTGCTTATTAACAGACTTTTGAAATGTTTGCCCTTTGATTGATTTATTCCTTTTCTGAGAATTAAACCTAAATTTTTAAAAAGTTTACAAAGTTTTATGTAAAATGATCATAACTGCTGCATGATACTTAAAAAATAATTACAGGCTCACACCTGTAATCCCAACACCTTAGGAGGCTGAGCTGGGTGGATTGCTTGACCCAGGAGCTCAAGACCGGCCTGGGAAACATGGGAAAACCCTGCCTCTACAAAAAATAAGCCGAGCGTGGTGGTGTGTGCCTGTAGTCCCAGCTACTCAGGAGGCTAAGGCAGGAGGATTGCCTGAGCCTGGGAGGTGGAGGTTGCAGTGACCTGAGGTTCCACCACTGCTCTCCAGCCTGGGTGACAGAGAGAAACACTGTCTCAAAAAAAAAAAAAAGAGAGGAGAGAGAGAGGAGGGATGAGGTCTCGATATGTTGGCCAGGCTAGACTGCAGTGGCTATTCACGGCTCAATCATAGCTCACTGTAGCCTCAAACTCCTGGGCTCAAGAAGTCTTCCTGCCTCAGCCTCCCAAGTCGCTAGGACTATGAAGCCTGCCATAGTGCTTGGCTTCCCAGAATGATTTTTATAAGCCAAAAATTTGAAACAGTTTAGACTAGACCAGGATGAATTGCTTAAGCAACTTGGAAAATATTCATATAATTGAGCATTATGTGGCTATTTTAAATTATAGTGTGGGAGAGTACTTAATGACATAGGAGAAATGCTCTAATATAATGTTTAGTGAAAAAGATACAAAGCCTAGGTCTTGAGTACTGAGTTCCTAGGTGTTGAGTTTATTAAGTTTTATTACTTAGATTTATGTAAGTTAGTTTGACAGGATTGATTATTTATTTATTTATTTTTTTTGAGACAAAGTTTTGCTTTTGTTGCCCAGGCTGGGAGTGCAATGGCGAGATCTTGCTCACTACAACCTCTGCCTCCCAGGTTCAAGGAATTCTCCTGTCTCAGCCTCCTGAGCAGTTGGGATTACAGGCATGTGCCGCCACAGCTGGCTAATTTTTGTATTTTTAGTAGAGACAGGGTTTCTGCATGTTGGTCACGCTGGTCTTGAACTCCTGACCTCAGGTGATCCACCCACCTTGGCCTCCCAAAGTGCTAGGATTACAGGTGTGAGCCATCGCGCCTGGCCTGACAGCATTGATTCTTAATGAATTCATGCTGACTTTCTGTTCATAAAATTACTTTCTTTCTTTTTTTTTTTTTTTTTTTTGAGACACCTGCACTCTGTCACTTAGGCCGGAGTGCAGTGGCACAATCTCGGCTCACTGCAACCTCCGCCTCCTGGGTTCAAGCAATTTTCCTTCCTCAGCCTCCGCAATAGCTAGGATTACAGGCATGTGCCACTGTACCTGGCTAATTTTTGTATTTTTAGTAGAGACAAGATTTCACCATGTTGGCCAGTCTGGCTGGTCTCCAACTCCTGACCTCGTGATCTGCTTGCCTCGGCCTTTCAAAGTCTGGGGTTACAGGCGTAAGCCACTATGTCGGGCCCCCATAAAATTACTTTCTAAGACAATATTAGTTGCATGATTACAACCCAAGTTCTCTCACTATCTTAGGGTATACCTTATCTGGGCATAGATTAAATACATTATTAAAATGACTAAGTGTTTTAAAAATCTCCTCTTATTTCTTACCTTCCTTGGCTTTAGTTTCCCTCGTGACCATTATTCTTTTAACCTTTCCATTCGAAGGTAGTTATTGAGAGAACAGAGAAAAAGAGACGTTAGTTCTGCTTTCTCTGTTATCTTTTCAATATTACCTCATCTTTCCCTGAACAGCCTTTTTGTTTTTGTTCTTGGGTAAGAACATGACCTTGAAAAGATTCTTCTGGGTATTTTTTGGTTATTTTTCACACCTCTAAACTCATCCTGGATTCTGCTTTTCCTGGTATTATTATTCAAGGGTCATACTGCTCTCTAATATCAGGTAAATTACACGTGTCCATTGTCTCATATTTGGTGTTCCATAGAGAAATGCCTTTATAGTCACTCCTGCTTTTTTAGATAACTCTCTTTATTTTCTCCCTCCATATTGGGATTATTTAGACAACAGCATTTTACCTGAGTTATAGGAATCCCCAAAGATATGTAAAGACTTTCCAAGGACAACCGGTATGGGTAATTTTATTTCCAGATCCTCACTTTGATTTCTTCTTTTTCCCAAAATTGATCTGCCTGAAAAAATGTCTTGCAAATTCTCCTTTTCCACTTCCCCTTTAACGTTAACCCTTTTCCCAAGGAAGAGAAGGTGGAAGACAGCAGTGCAAATTTATTTATCCTGTATCTTGGTTTCAAGATATAAAAATATCCATGGTACCAAGGGGACAATTTGAAGTATTTTTTAACTGGAAGCCTTCTATAGGAATTAAACCACCATCATGCTTTTTGTCCTTCCCTGTCTAATGCACATTTCTGTTAAGGGCAAGTCATAGCCTTAGAAACTGACTCTTTGAGAAGTTCTGAATATATATTATAGGGTGAGCTAGTAGGAGTAATGACAATTTCTCTTTATTGATTTGCCTCTCCCATCCCTAAATATAATTGGAGAATACATGGTTCTTGAGGAAGAGATACGCGAAAGCAATTAGAGACAATGTCTTTTAGAAATGCTTAACACTAAAAATGGTTCTCCTTTTTTCTAATTTGAACATAAGCATTTTTTTCTTTACCTCCTTCAATCTTCTTTCCTAAAATGTGTTGTCAGCTGGAAAGAAAAGCACTTTGAACAGATTAGTCATGCTAATTCTTTAAAATATAACTGAAATATCTTCTAGTACTACTAAGATTTTTGAAACATACTGAAGAAAACGTGCAAAAAATTTTTGCATGACTTATTTCAGATTAACTTTGCATTATTCAATAAGGGAGATAAAACTTATTTATCAACTCATATCATGAAATAATTTATCCATTTATGGACAATTTTCTGTGCCTCTGATTCTTCCTTTGCTAAATGGAACCTTTAGAGGTATACCACACTGTACCTCTTCATTGAGTTCTTTTAGACGTTAAACAAGTCAATGTAGAATCTATGCAAAGCATGTAGAACCTTACCTGGTGAATAGTAAGTGTTCTTCATGTTTAAATGCTCCTTCGTCTCAGTTTTGGTCCTCTTCTCTTTGTCTGTGTCTCCCTTTGTAATCTCACTCAGTCTCCTGGCTTTACACACCATCCATATCCTAATAATTTCCAAATTTATATTTCTAATGCTTGCCTGTTCACTCCAGAACTCCAGACTCATCTATTCAACAGCCTACCGAACATCTCTATGTGGATTAATTGATATCTCAAACTTACTATCTCCAAACTGACCTCTTGTTCTATTCTCTTTCCAAACCTGCTCCATCTTTAGCCTTTTCCCTGTCACTTGATGTCAACATCATCCTTCTAATTGCTCAGGCCTAAAAAACTTGGAGTTAATCTGCACTCCTTTCTTTCTCTTATACCCCACGTGCAATCTGTCTTCCTACAAAAATATATCCAGAATCTGACCACCGTTCACTCCCACCACTGCTGTCTCCTGCTGCAAGCCGCTATTATCTCCCTCCTGGATTACTGAAATAGACTCCCTGCTTTTATCTTTTCTTCTATCTTTGCTCCCTGCAGCCTATTTGAAGCATAGCAGCCAGAATGATCCTTCTAAAATGAAAATCAGATCATGTCATTCCTCTGCTTAAAAACCTTCAATACAACCGCCCATAAATAACACAACAACTTTTTTAAAAAGTTATATAGGCCGGGTGTGGTGGTTCACGCCTGTAATCTCGGCACTTTGGGAGGCCAAGGCAGGTAGATCACTTGAGGCCAGGAGTTCGAGACCAGCCTGGCCAACATGATGAAATCCCATCTCTAGTAAAACTACAAAAATTAGCTGGGTGTGGTTGCATGCACCTGTAATCCCAGCTACTCAGGAGTCTGAGGCAGGAGAATCTCTTGAACCTGGGAGGCAGAGGTTGCAGTGAGCTGAGATCCTGCCACTGTACTCCAGCCTGGGTGACAGAGCGAGACTCCATCTCCGAATAAGTATGTAAATAAATAAATAATAAAAAGTTGGCCAGGCGTGGTGGCTGTGCTTGTAATCCCAGCACTTTGGGAGGCCGAGGCAGGCAGATCACCTGAGGTCAGAAGTTCAAGACCAGCCTGGTCAACATGGTGAAACCCTGTCTCTACTGAAAATACAAAAATTAGTCGGGCATGGTGGCATGCACCTGTAATCCTAGCTACTTGGGAGGCTGAGGCAGAAGAATTGCTTGAACCAGGAAGGTAGAGGTTGCAGTGAGCCAAAATCACACCTTTGCACTCCAGCCTGGGCAACAAGAGTGAAACTCTGTCTCAAAATAAATAAATAAATAAAATTTAAAAAATAAAAAAATAAAAAAGATACATAAACTGGCCAGGCATAGTGTCTCACACCTGTAATCCCAGCACACTGGGAGTCTGAGGTGGGCAGATCACTTGAGGTCAGGGGTTTGAAACAGCCTGGCCAACAAGGTGAAACTTCAGCTCTATTAAAAATACAAAAATTGCTGGGTGCGGTGGCTCACGCCTATAATCCTAGCACTTTGGGAGGCCAAGGTGGGTGGATCACCTGAGGTCAGGAGTTCAAGACCAGCCTGGCCATCTTTAAAAAAAAAAAAAAAAAAAAAAAAATTAGCCAGGTGTGGTGGCACATGCCTGTAATCCCAGCTACTCAGGAGGCTGAGGCAGGAGAATCGCTTGAACTCAGGAGTCAGAGGTTGTAGTGAGCTGGCTGAGATCATGCCACTGCACTCCAACCTGGGCAACAGAGCAAGACTCTGTTTCAAAAAAAAAAGTTACGTAAACTTATATTTGTGTTCATACATGTTAATTTTTCAAAACAGAGTGAAAATATGCACTGAATTGGTGCCAGTGATTATCTATTTCATGGTGGTAATATTGTATAGGTCATCATTTAAAAATTCTTGCCATTAGACCCAGTGACATTACTTCAAGAAACTTTTCTATAGAACATAATCAGGCTGTACCCAAAGATTTAAGTTTAAGAATGTGAATCACAACAATATTTACAATAGGCAAAAATTTTAAATAGCTTAAGTTTCCCAAAACAAGAAACTGACAAATTATGTTATAGTTAGGCCAGATGATTGATAACCTCACACGGCTTTTAAAAAATCAATCACGGCCAGGCGCGGTGGCTCACGTCTGTAATCCCAGCACTTTGGGAGGCCCAGGCGGGCAGATCACAAGGTTAGGAAATTGAGACCAATCTGAATAACATGGTGAAAACCCGTCTCTACTAAAAATACAAAAAATTAGCCAGGCATGGTGGCACACATCTGTAGTCCCAGCTACTCAGGAGGCTGAGGCAAGAGTGTTGTTTGAATCTGAGAGGCGGAGATTTCAGTGAGCCGAGACTGCGCCACTACACACCAGCCTGGGCAACAGAGCAAGAGTCTGTCTCAAAAAAAAAAAAAAATCAATCACATGTTGTTAGTGAAAAAAATATTATAAAATAGCAAGTAAGACTATCAGATCAACTTTGCAAATTAAAGAACATATGTGATGAAAGAAAAAGACTTGAATGATATGCACCAAAATATTAACAACAGGCATTGCAGAGGAACGACACACAGGTAGCCATGATCCAGGGCTGAGTAGCTGTGGAAGAGCCACTACTTCCTATTAGCCAACCTGCTTGGAATTCATAAACTGAGAGCAAACGTGTAGATTCTAATCAACACTTCTTGCAATGTTCTGCAGTGTCAGCTTAAGTAACCATTTCTTTTACAGGCTGCGAATGCACTCAGAGTGTGTTACATGAGTAAAAAGATGTTTTAACTCTGAATTTGGTGTAACAAAAATTTCACCATGTTGGCCAGGCTGATCTGAAATTCCTGACCTCAGGTCATCTGCCCGCCTCCCAAAGTGCTGGGATTACAGGTGTGAGCCACTGCACCCAGCCACAAGATTTTTTTGGTATATACCATGTGTTTGTAATTGTTTGGTCAGGTCAGACCAGGTGAGAGGAAAGTGTGACCAGGAGCCTGACCTGAAATAGCAGCAGTGAAAAGTTAGGCCATGTGGTGAAGGCCTTTTAGAGACAGAATTAAGACCCAGTTGTTAGGAAAGCTGAGAGATTCTAACAGGATGTAAATGGTGCAGGTGAGGGAGAGAAGCTACGGGCCCTGGGACCACACCAGTACCTAGCATTGTACCAGAAGCCAGTTAATAGGAAGGAAAGGGGATGTCCATTTGGAAACCTTGTTGCCACCGTGACATTAATCTTTGAGCATTTGTGGATATCTTTAGACCAAAGGGTCAGCAAACTATAGCCTAAGACCGAATCTAGCCTACCACCTATTTTTTTTTTAGCCACTAAGCTAAAAGTAGATTTTATATTTTAAAACAGCTTTTTTTTTTTT
>NW_022437001.1:5329690-5417902 GCF_009761245.1 Sapajus apella
GGAATTTATGCCCTCTAAATCTTTGCCAGATTAGAGTGGGTTGAGCTATTTTTTTGCAATGACTGAAAAGAGTTCCCCAAGAACGTCCTATCAGTCTTAATTTGTTTAAAAAAGTGGGTAGAAGTACAAGAAATAAGTTGTCTTGCTCAGTGCCTAATATCCAGTTTTTAGTTTTTGTTTTTTTGAGATGGAGTTTTAGTCTCGTTGCCCAGGCTGGAGTGCAGTGGCGTGACCTCAGCTCATTGCAACCTCCGCCTCCCAGGTTCAAGTGATTCTCCTGCCTCAGCCTCCCGAGTAGCTAGAATTACAGGCACCTGCCACCACACCTGGCTAACTTTTGTATTTTTAGTAGAGACAGGGTTTCACTATGTTGGTCAGGGTGGTCTCGAACTCCTGACCTCATGATCTGCCTGCCTCGGCCTCCCAAAGTGCTGGGATTACAGGCATGAGCCAACACACCTGGCCAATATCCAGTTTTTAAGTCACAGTTTTCTTGAGCTTTTAATATTGAGCTTAATGTAGTCCTTAGAATTCTGTTTTATGTGTCTCTTGTTACCTGCTGAATGAAGTGATCCAAAGAAGAAAAGAAATTCTAAATTTATAACTGTCTATCAGACCATCAACCCTCAGCCATCTTTACCCAGAGAACAAAAACGGTATGATTAAGGAGTCTAAGAAGTCTTCTCTCTTTATCCTTTTTTTTTTTTTCCTTCTTTTTCCTTCTATTATTTTAGGTTCAGGGGATACTTGTGCAGGTTTGTTATATGGGTAAACTGTGTGTTGCTGGGGTTTGATGTACAAAGATTTCATTGCCCAGGTAGTGAGCACAGTACCCAATAGGTAGTTTTCCGCTCCTCCCCCTGGTTTCACCCTCCACCCTCAAGTAAACCCGTATCTATTGTTCTCCTCTCTATGTCCATGTGTACTCAATGTTTAGCTCCCACTTACAAGTGAGACCATTTGATACTTGGTTTTCTGTTTCTGCATTAATTCATTTAGGATAATGGCCTCCAGCTCTATCCATTTTGTCGCAATCTATTCTTTACATAACTGAAGCATAGATCCCACTTGAACTATTGATTTATTTTCATTGAAAAGTAAAACAAACAAAAAAGCAGAATACAAAGCTCATAAGAAATAGAATGAAGGCTGGGCGCGGTGGCTCACTCCTGTAATCCCAGCACTTTGGGAGGCCGAGGAGGGTGGATCACCTGAGGTCAGGAGATCAAGACCAGCTTGACCAACATAGTGAAACCCCGTCTCTACTAAAAATACAAAATTAGCTGGGCATGGTGGTACATGCATGTAGTTCCCGCTACTCGGGAGGCTGAGGCAGGAGTATCGCTTGAACCCAGGAGGTGGAGGTTGTAGTGAGCCAAGATCACACCACTGCACTCCAGCCTGGGTGACAGAGCGAGACTCTGTCTCAAGGGAAAAAAAAAAAAAAAAAAGAAGTGACCTAAAGCCAAGCTTGTAGTCTTTTTTCTCCAAATTTCAGGTAATGAAATGGAACCATAAAAGATATCAAGTATATAATAAAACAGATTGACCATCACATTTCTTTGTCACTTAGTTTTGACATAAGGCATGGAGGTTGCCCTTGAAATGCACATGTTTAATAATGAGAATATAAAATTTTACAGGACTTTTGTTGCAAAACTAGAAGTGTATTAGAACACAGCCACTTTGCTCTTTTGTAACATAAAACAGAATTTACCAATCAACGGTCCCCATGAAAGATGGGACGATCTGATTATGTGCTTATGAAAGTTTAAGACTCATTGGTTTTATGGGTCTTGTTTTTTGTTGTTTTCTTTTTGGCAGGCTATTTTGGTGTTCTTTGAAAGTAAGTTAAAATTCTGTTGTTTTCTGGGGAGAGAGAAAAGTAGAAATTGCTAATATAAGTTTCTCATCAGTATCAAAACAACATTAACTGCTGGCTTACTTGGTGTGTGTGAAATGAGGGAAATGGCTGTTTTGGTCATCTCCAAAGAGATGTATATCATGCATGTTTATTGAATGTAAAATCTGAATGTAATGACAATTAGATTGAAAAAAAAAAAAAAACTCTAAAGAGTACAACAAGGAGAGAATCATCTGCTCCTGGAGATGTAGTCAAATCTAAAGTGGAATTTTCTCTCTGAATTTATACTGTGGTTCTCAATTTAGGAATTGCATCGCTTTGAAAGATGCCTCGAGAAAGCTACCCTGAGGTCTGAGCTGTTGCTGTTTTATTTGCGACAGTTAATTTTAAAACTATACTTAGCATAAATACAAAGTAGATATTTCATTGATTTAAAAATGGACATGCTTTTCTAATTCAATAAGTGTAAAAAATAAAAATAAAATTGGACAAACTGCAATATGTCTAAATGTATAAGGGATGAAAATTGTCATTATCAATGGATATGGTCAGGGGCTACTTTAGCAGTATTTGCAATCACACAGAAGTAAAAGGAGCACTTGCTTTCAATACATAGTCATCAAAACTATGCAAATAATTAACCCTGGACCAGCTAAACTGCTAATATTTGACACTGGGTGCCTCCTGCAAATTAAAAGGGCTTAACTAAGGAGGGGATAAATACTCATTGGTGTATTGAGGATAAATTTCATGGGCTCTTTATGTCCTTAGCACTGCTCTTAGGTGCTAAGCCTCTGCTATGGGTTGAATATTTGCCCCCTCCAAAATTCATGTTGAAATATATTTCCAATGAGGCAGTATTGAGAGGGCCTTTAACAGGCAATTGTCGGCCGGGTGTGGTGGCTCATGCCTGTAATCCAAGCACTTTGGAGGCCAAGGCAGGCAGATCACCTGAGGTTGGGAGTTCAAGACCAGCCTGACCAACATGGTGAAACCCTGTCTTTATAAAAAACAAAAAAAACCAGGCAATTGTTTTTTAAGGACTCTACTCTCATGAAATGATTAGTCCATTCATGAATTCATAGATTCATGGCTTAATAAATTAATGGATTTTCATGTAAGTGGGACCAGTGGCTTTATGAGAAGAGGAAGAGAAACCTGAGCTGCCTCAGCTCCCTTACCAGGCGGCCTTTCCTTAACTCAGGACTCTTCAGGGAGTCCCCACTAGCAAGAAGGCCCTCACCAGATGCAGCCCCTAAGCCTCCTTAACTGTAGAAAATACGTTTTATTTATTTATTTATTTATTTTAAAGATAAGGCCAGGTGTGGTGGCTCACGCCTGTAATCCCAACAGTTTGGGAGGCCGAGGCAGGCGGATCACGAGGTCAAGAGATCAAGACCATCCTGACTAACATGGTGAAATGCCGGCTCTACTAAAAATACAAAAATTAGCTGAACATGGTGGTGTGCACATGTAGTCCCAGCTACTCAGGAGGCTGAGGCAAGAGAATTGCTTGAACTTGGGAGGCAGAGGTTGCAGTGAGCCGAGATCACGCCACTGCACTCCAGTCTGACAGAGTAAGACTCCGTCTCAAAGAAAAAAAAAGATAAATTATTCATTTTCAGGTATTTTGTTATAAGCATGGAAAATGGACGAAGACAGTTCCTTTCTCACAAAAACTTAACCTTCTATGTGAACTTTGCAATTTATAGATTTAAATTAAGCTGCTCTAGGGTTTTACCTATCTTTCTTTTTCTTCTTTCCTTCTGGGGATTTATGTTGTATAGACATCAGAGGCAGCTGGCTCAGGATGTGCTGGCATGGGCCATTCCCCGCTGGTCTTTGGCGGTCAGCCCTTTTCCCTCCAGCTCCATGTCTGCTAGCCTCACTCCCACCACAAGGCCCCGCCCACTTGTACCCACTTCTGTGTTGCTTTGGAGGGGGGGCTCATGAAACTGTGGGATGTGCAGTGTCCTGGAGAGTGGGGAGGAGTATCTGTTTTAGTCACCTGCCTCTCTGCCTGTGGTGAGCGGCGTCCTCTCAATGAGGCCTGCTGGAAGCAAGGTGAAGACCTTCCCTGCTCTGAAGTCTCTACTATCCTCCTGGAGAATCCCTGCCTTCTTAGCTGGTTGTGGAGGGTGGGAAGGTGGTACAATTCTTTCCTAGGAGCATCTAAATTCTAGTCACATGGTTAGAAAGGGGTCCCAATCCAGACTCCAAGAGAGGGTTCTTGGATCTCACGCAAGAAAGAATTCAAGAGGAATCCATAAAGTGAGGGCAGTTTATTAGAAAAGTAAAGGGATAAAGAATGGCTGCTGGTTGGGCTACTCTTATGGTTCTTTTTTCTTATTTCTTTTCTTTTTTTTTTTTTAGACAGTCTCATAGACACAGAGTCTTACTCTGTCACCCAGGCTGGAGTGCAGTGGGGGAATGCAGTCAGCTCATCACAGCCTCCGCCTCCGGGGTTCAAATGCTTCTCGAGCCTCAGCCTCCCAAGTAGCTGGAATTCAGGCATGTGCCACCATGCTCTGCTAATTTTTTGCATTTTTAGTAGAGATAGAGGTTCCGCCATGTTGGACAGGCTAGTCTCAAACTCCTCACCTCAAGTGATCTGCCTGTCTGGCCTGGGCCTCCCAAAGTGTTGGGGTTATAGGCGTGAGCCACTGCACCTGGCCTTATTTCTTGAATATATGATAAACAAGGGGTGGATTATTCATGAGTTTTCTGGGAAAGAGGTGGGTGATTCCCTGGAACTGAGGGTTCCTCCCCTTTTAGACCCTATAGGATAACTTTCTGACATTGCCATGGCATTTGTAAACTGTCATGGCTCTGGTGGGGTGTCTTTTAGCATGTTAATACATTATAATTAACATATAATGAGCAGTGAGGATGACCAGAAGTCATTCTCATCACTGTCTTGGTTTTAGTGGGTTTTGGCTGGCTTCCTTACCGCAACCTGTTTTATCAGCAAGGTCTTTGTGACCTGTACCTTGTGCTGACCTCCTATCTCGTCCTGTAACTTAGAATGCCTAACCTCCTGAGAATGCAGCCCAGTAGGCCTCAGCCTCATTTTACCCAGCCCCTATTCAAGATGTAGGCACTCTGGTTCAAATGCATCTGACAGCATGTCCTCAAATTCTCTTCCAGCAAGTTGAACTTTTATTTCTTCTTGGTCGACAACTTCATACCTCCCGAGGATTTGGTTTATGGTATAATCACTCTGCCCTGAGTCCTCCCAGCTTTAACTTATTTAGAACTTCAGGCCGGGCACGGTGGCTCACGCCTGTAATCCCAGCACTTTGGGAGGCTGAGGCGGGTGGATCACGAGGTCAAGAGATCGAGACCATCCTGGTCAACATGGTGAAACCCCGTCTCTACTAAAACTACAAAAAATTAGCTGGGCATGGTGGTGCGTGCCTGTAGTCCCAGCTACTCAGGAGGCTGAGGCAGGAGAATTGCCTGAACCCAGGAAGCGGAGGTTGCGGTGAGCCGAGATCGCGCCATTGCACTCCAGCCTGGGTAGCAAGAGTGAAACTCCGTCTCAAAAAAAAAAAAAAAAAAAAAAAGAACTTCAAAAGCTTGTTTCTTCTCTTAAAGCAACAAAAAAAAACTGGCCTTTATAATAAAAATCCTACCGTTTTACCTTTGATGTTAAAATTTCATTCAAAAACGCAGTTGTCGTCTTCGCTCTTGGCTATGTCACCCTTATCCTGAAGCAACCGATTGCTTTGATTGAGTGGGTGAGGAGGAATGCCTTGTGGTTGGAAGAGGAACTGGAAAACCTGTGAAGAAGAGAAAGATTCATTATGATATCTGGATTGTATCCCACTACATTCATCAGGAAGTGTGTTTTTAGCAAATATGTGATAAATGGTAATCAAAGGTGATACAGGCCCCCTAGTGGGCCTTTGGAACTGTGCAAGACATTTCTAGTTGTCATAGTGACTTTGGGATTTAGTGGTGTTTAGTAGACCTACGGCAGGGATAGTAAATATACTGAAATGTGCAGAATGACTCCATACACAATGTCAATAGCTCCCTGATAAAAATACCAAAAACATTCATTCTTCTCTGCTGGGGCTTTTCCAGTCGCTGGTCCCATCCATGTTACTATAGGGCACAGCCCCAGGCACTCTGCCTAGGCGTCAGGTCCTACTTACTTCTGAGACCGGACTCTTCCTCTCCACAATTCCATGGGACTAGCCTGACACCCTCCCACACTGCCCCGCCCCATGACATCTTTGCATCTGTCCAGCCTGAGTTGTTTTGGAGAAAAGCAAGGTGACCCACCAAGTGGTACACTTAGGTGTTCTATCCTTTAACTTCAGGTTCCTCTTGTATCCTAAATCCATGAAGTGGCTTAAGGATTTTGATGCTGAACTTGCTTAGCTGGTTTCCTATAGAAATGCACGGAAATTGTTCTCCTGGTTCCCATTGTCATCCCTATCATTGCTATGTGCAAGAGAAAAATGTGAAAGATCTTAATTTTCAGGCTGGGCACAGCGGTTCATGCCTATAATCCCAGCACCTTGGGAGGTTGAGGTAAGCATATGACCTAAGCTCAGGAGTTTGAGACCTGTCTGGCCAACATAGTGAAACCCCATCTCTATTAAAAATACAAAAATTAGCTGGGCGTGGTAGCACATGCCTGTAGTCCCAGCTACTCGGGAGGCTGAGGCAAAAAGTTCACTTGAATCCGGGAAGCAGAGGTTGCGGTGAGCCAAGATCATGCCATTGAACTCCAGCCTGGACTAAACAGTGAAACTCAGTCTCAAAAAAAAAAAAATCTTTTATTTCAGTCCTGTCAGTAACTATGATTTTGAGCCAGTCATTTAGCACCCCCAACCCTGGCACCCTTTGCTCTCTTTTTAATTTAGAAGTCAGTGGGGTGTATTCACCAAAGGAAATGGCAATAGTGAAACTAGGTTTTCATATTATTTTGTGGCATTTTGGTTAATTATTGAGCTAGATGTAGTAAAATATATACATTTTAAGTTACTATTCTATGTTCTACAAAGGATTAATCTCCCATCTGTGTTTGCTTTATTAAGATATTTTGGAAACATTTATTTATCATCTGTTGTGTGCCAGGCTCTGTTCTGCATACAACAGTGTTGAAGATACAACAGTGCACAAAACAAATCCATTGTTTTCTTTCTTTCTTTCTTTTTTTGAGATGATGTCTCACTCTTTAGTCCCATCTGGAGTGCAATGGCATGATCTTGGCTCACTGCAAACTCTGCCTCCTGGGTCCAAGTGATTCTCCTGCTTAAGCACCTGAGTAGCTGGGATTGCAGATATGCACCACCATGCCTGGCTAAGTTTTGTATTTTCAGTGGAGATAGGGTTTCCCCATGTTGGCCAGGTGGTCTCGAACTCCTGACCTTAAGTGATCCACCCACCTTGGCCTCCCAAAGTGCTAGGATTACAGGCATGAGCCACCGTGCCTGGCCAAACTCTTGCTTTCATAGGGCTTACGTTCCAGATCAGCTGTTCTCAAAGTGTGGTCCCTGGATCCTTAGAGGACCCTAAAGTATCTCAGGAGGTCCAAAAAGTAAAAAAAAAAAAAAAAAAAAAAAAAAAATTCGTAATATACTAAAGCATTGACTTTTCCACTGTATTCACATTTGCACTGGTAGTGCAAAAACAGTGGTGGGTTACATTGCTGGTGCCATAGCCTAAATCAAGGCAGTCGCACCAACGATACTAACAGTTACTATATTCTTCACATTGCAAGGGAAAAAACGTTTTATTAAAGATGTCTTTGGGCCTGGCACAGTCGCTCATGCCTGTAATCCTAGCATTTTGGGAGGCCAAGGCAGGTGGATCATCTCAGGTCAGGAGATCAAGACCATCCTGGCCAACATGGCAAAACCCTGTCTCTACTAAAAGTAAATACAAAAATTAGCCAGCACTCTGGGAGGCTGAGGTGGGCAGATCACGAGGTCAAGAGATTGAGACCATCCTGGCCAACATGGTGAAACCCCATCTCTACTAAAAATACAAAAATTAGCCAAGCGGGGTAGCATGTGCCTGTAGTCCCAGTTACTCGGGAGGCTGAGGCAGGAGAATTGCTTGAACTCAGTAGGCGGACGTTGCAGTGAGCTGAGATCATGCCACTGCACTCCAGCCTGGCACCTGGTGACAGAATGAAACTCTGTCTCAAAAAAAAAAAAAAAATTTAGTTGAGTGCAGTGGTGGGTGCCTGTAATCCCAGCTACTTTGGAGGCTAAGGCAGGAGAATCGCTTGAACCCGGGGGATGGAGGTTGCAGTGAGCCTAGGTCGTGCCACTTCACTCTAGTCTGGGCCACACAGCAAGACTCTGTCTCAAAAATAAAAATAGGCCAGGCACAGTGGCTCACACCTGTAATCCCAGCACTTTGGGAGGTTGAGGTGGGTGGATCACTTGAGGTCAGGAGTTCGAGACCAGCCTGACCAACATGGTGAAACCCATCTCTACTAAAAATACAAAAATTAGCTGGGCGTGGTGGTGTATGCCTATGTAATCCCAGCTACTCGGGAGGCTGAGGCAGGAGAATCGCTTGAATCTGAGAAGCAGAGGTTGCAGTGAGCCAAGTGATAGCGTCATTGTAGTCCAGCCTGGGCGAGAAAGCAAGACTCCATCTAAAAAAAAAATTAAAAAAAAGATGTCTTTAATGAAGCACAGAAAATTATTAACGTGACATTAAATTATTACATTAAATTATTACATTAAATTTTCCTTTCTGAGTATACATTTTTTACTATTCTGTGGGACAAAATGGGAAACATGCATAAAGCACTTCTGCTGCATACAGAAGTATGATGGTTGGCCAGAGGAAAAGCACGTGTGATTGAATTGCATGCTGAACTGGTCACTTGTTTTCCTGACATCCCATCTTTGCTTGAAAGATCTGGAGAACACACTGTGGTTATTTAGATGTGGAAATTTGGCACACATTTTTTCTGAAAATGAAACAAGTAAGTCTATAACTTCTAGGAAAATAACTGACAGTACTTGTTGCCAATAATAAAATTTGAGATTTCAACCAAAAATCAGAATCGAGAAAGTTTGTATTCACCACAGCCAGCTTGACAGCTTCCCAAAACAGAAATTTTTTTTTTTCTTTTTTTTTTTTTGGGTCCAACCGATTCTCCTGCCTCAGCCTCCTGAGTAGCTGGGACTACAGGCGGGCACCACTACCCCAGCTAATTTTTGTATTTTTAGTAGAAACGGGATTTCACCATGCTGGCCAGCATGGTCTCCATCTCTTCACCTCATGATTCACCTGCCTTGGCCTCCCAAAGTGCTGGGGTTACAGATGTGAGCCACCGTGCCTGGCCCCAAAACAGAAAATGGCTAATGACATTTGTGGCAATATTAACAAATGTAATTTTTTGATATTTTGCAATAAAATGTGCCAATATTTAGAAAACCTAGTAAACTAATGTTTCTAAATGCCAATGTATAATGTTACCAAATCATGCACGGCTTAAAATTGCAAACCCATTAAAATTGTAAGCTAAATGACTAAACTTTAAAAAAAGTTTTAGAGATGGGATCTCTCTATGTTGTCTAGGCTGGTCTCTTAACTCCTGAGCTTTAGCCAACCTCTTGCCTCAGCCTCCTGAGTAGCTGGGGCTACAGGTACAAGTCACCGTGCCTGGCAAAGACTAAATTTTTATATAACAGTGTGAAAAGTTTATTAATGTATTTTCAGATTCTGTATTGTGACTGACTTTTAAGAAATCATTACTTTTTGAGTATTGTATCAAAGAAAAATATCCTTGATTATCAAAAAAATACTATCAAAATACCTCTCTCTTTTACAAGACCACATATGTATGTCAGGCCAGATTTTCCTCATGCACTTCAACTAGCATAACATATTGCCACAGATAGAATGAGAAGTGGACCTAAGGGTACAGCTGTCTTTTATTATGTTAAACATCAAAGAGATTTGAAAATATAAAACAATACCACTCTTCTACGTTGTTTTGAAAATGTGAATTTCTTTTTTTTTTTTTTTTTTTTTTTTGAGACGGAGTTTCGCTGTTGTTGCCCAGACTGGAGTGCAATGGCACGATCTCGGCTCACCGCAACCTCCGCCTCCTGGGTTCAAGCAATTCTCCTGCCTCAGCCTCCCGAGTAGCTGGGACTACAGGCACGCACCATCATGCCCAGCTAATTTTTGTATTTTTAGTAGAGACGGGGTTTCACCTTGTTGACCAGGATGGTCTCGATCTCTTGACCTCGTGATCCACCCGCCTCGGCCTCCCAAAGTGCTGGGATTATAGGCGTGAGCCACCGCGCCCGGCGTGATTAGTTTTTTGATAAAAATATACTATGTAAGGCAATATTTGATGAGTTTATCCTTATTATTTTATTTATTTATTTATTTTTGAGACAGAGCCTCACTCTGTTGCCACGGCTGGAGTGGAATGGCCTGATCTCGGCTCGCTGCTACCTCCACCTCCCAGGTTCAAGAGATTCTCCTGCCTCAGCCTCCCAAGTAGCTGGGATTAGAGGCACCTGCCGCTACACCCAGCTAATTTTTTGTATTTTTAGTAGAGACGGGGTTTCACCATGTTGGCCATGCTGGTCTCGATCTCCTAACCTCGTGATTCACCTGCCTTGGCCTCCCAAAGTGCTGGGACTACAGGCATGAGCCACCGTGCCCCGCCTATCCTTGTTATTTTAAATAAATAAAATTTTTAAAAACTTACAATTTTTAATAAGATAAACAGAGATAGTTACAGCCCACATCAACAAAAGCTCCTTGGTGTCCTCAATAATTTTTAAGATTGTAAAAAGATCCCAAGACCAGAAAGCTTGAGGACCATTTTCCTAGGTAAAACTGTTACGCTCAATGTGACTTTATATAATCATCATGATCACACTTGTAGTATAGTCACTGTTAAGAAAAACTAAACAGCCTGGCAAGGTGGCTCATGCCTGTAATCCCAGCACTTTGGATGGCCAAGGTGACCCTGAGGTCAGGGGTTCGAGATCAGCCTGGCCAACATGACGAAAACCCGTCTCCACTAAAAATACAAAAATCAGCCTGGTGTGGTGGCACATGCCTATAATCTCCGGGGGAAACTGAGGCAGGAGAGTCACTTGAACCTAGGAGATGGAGGTTACAGTTAGCTGAGATTGCACCACTGCACTCCAGCCTGAGTAACTGAGCAAGACTGTCTCAAAACAACAACAACAACAACAAAACTAGTAATAATCAGCCTGGGTAACATAGTGAGACCCCATCTTTATGAAAAAATAATTTTTAAAATATTAGCTAAGTGCAGTGGTGTGCACCTGTAGTCCCAGCCTACTTGGGAGGCTGAGAGGGGAAGGTTGCTTGAGCCCAGGAGATGGAGGCTGCAGTGAGCCATGATCATGCCGCTGCACTCCACCCTGGGCAACAGAGCAAGGCCCTGTCTCAAAAAAAAGAATAACCAGTATTAATCAATAAACTGTCTTGTAACTTGTACAAATATTGAATGAATGCTATGTATTATATTGCCTTAAAGAAGATTGTAATGAGGGGGCAGGGCCAAGATGGCCAACTAGAAGCAGCGGTGATCAGAGGCTTCCATGCAAAAGATCTAAAATAGCCTGAGAATCCTGCACCAGCAACTGAGATATCCAAGTTCTGTCATTAGGCCTGACTAGGCAGTGTTGTGATCCATGGAGAGAAAGGAAGAGCAGTAAGATGCAGTGGCCCACCTGAGAGCCACACAGGGCAGGGGAGCCCCCACCCCTAGCCAAGAGAGGAGGTGAGGGAATGTGCTACCCAGCATGGGAAACTGTGCTTTTTCCACGGAACTGTGCAACCCATGAATTGGAAGATCCCACTCATGAGCCCATGCCACCTGGGCCTTGGGTCCCAACCATGGAGCCATACAGATTCTCACTCCACTATAATTGGCTGGCTGAGTTCCTGGGGCAAGGGGCAGCCATCACCACAGCTGTGGCCGCCTCCTGTCTAAGCCATCTGAGCTCCTTGTGGGAGGGGTGACAGATCCGGCCAGGGGAACTTCAACTCCAGCCAGTGGCTCAGGGACAGAACTGTGATCTCCCTGGGCCTGAGCCTCTAGGGGAGGGGTGGCCATAATCTCTGAGGACCAGCAGACTGTCTTTCTTCCTGCTAGCTGTGAGGAATCCAGGCAGCCCAGATAAGTGGGTTTCCCCCTAGCACAGCACACCTTCTCTACCAAGGCACAGCCAAAGTGCCTCATTAAGTGGATCCTACATCCTGTGCCAACCAACTGGGCGAGACCCCCCAACAGGGGTTGTCAGTCATCCTAAACAGAAACGTCCCTACTGGCATCAGGTTGGTGCCCCTTGAGTACAGAGATCCCAGTGGAAGGAGTGGGCCCCCATCTTTGCTGTTCTCCAGCCTCCTCAAGTGACATCTCCAGACATAGGAGCTTAAGATGAATAGGTCCTTAAGTGAACCCCCAGCAAACCACAGCAGCCCTGCAGAAGAGGGACCTGACTATTGAAAGAAAAGCAAACAAAAAGAAAGCAACAACAACAGCATCAATGAAAAAAATCCTCACAAAAACCTCAGCCAAGGGTCAGCAGCCTCAAAGGTTGAAACTAGACAAACTCATGAAGATGGGAAAGAATCAACCAAAAAACACTGAAAATGCAAAAAGCCAGAGTGCCTTTTCTCTTCCAAATGATTGTAACACCTCTCCACTGAGGATGCAGAGCTGGATGAAGGATGAGATGGATGGATTGACAGAAGCAGGCTTTAGAAGGTAACAAACTTCACTGATGTAAAGGTAACAAACTTTGCATGTTCAAACCCAATGCAAAGAAGCTGAGAACCTTGATAAAAGGTTAGAGGAGCTGCTAAGTAGAATAACCAATTTAGAGAGGAACATAAATGACCTGATGTAGCTGAAAAATGCAGCACAAGAACTTCATAAAGCATACACAAGTATTGATAGCTGTATCGATCAAGCGGAAGAAAGAATATCAGAGATGAAAGAATATTTTGATGAAATAAGGTGGGAAGACAAGATTAGAAAAGAAAAGGATGAAACAGAGTGAACAAAATCTCTGAGATACATGGGACTATGTAAAAAGACCGAACCTACAACTGACTGGGAGTATCTGAAAGTGATGGGAAGACTGGAACCAAGTTGAAAAACACACTTCAGGATATAATCCAGGAGAACTTCCTCAACCTAGAAAGACAGGCCAACATTCAAATTCAGGAAATACAGAAAACTCCACTAATATACTCAAAGAGAAGATGAAGAGAAGACACATCATCATCAGATTCACCAAAGTCAAAATGAAGGAAAAAACGTTAAGGGCAGTCAGAGAGGTTAGGTCACCTACAAAGTGAAGTCCATCAGACTAACAGTGGATTCCTTAGCAGAAACCCTATAAGCCAGGAGAGAGTGGGGACCAATATTCAGCATTTTTAAAGAAGATGATTTTCAACCCAAAATTTCATATCTGGCCAAACAAAGCTTCATAAGCAAAGGAAAAATAAAATTCTTTTCAGACAAGCAAGTGCTAAGGGAATTAATCACCACCAGTCCTGCTGTGCAAGAGCTCCTGAAGGAAGCACTAAATATGGAAAGAAAAACCAGTACTGGCCACTGCAAAATATACAAAAATATAAAGACCAATAACACTATGAAGAAGTGGCATCAACTAGTGAGCAAAATAACCAGCTAGTAACATGATGACAGGATCAAATTCACACATAAAAATATTAACCTTAAATGTAAACAGGCTAAATGCCCCAATTAAAAGACACAGATTGGCAAATTGAACAAAGAGTCAAGACCTATTGGTGTGCTATACTCAAGAGACTCATGTGCAAAGACACACATAGGCTAAAAATTAAGAGTTGGAGGATAATTTATCAAGCAAATGAGAAGCAGAACAAAGCAAGGGTTTCAATCCTAGTCTCTGACAAAATAGGCTTTAAACCAACAAAGAGGTTGGGTGTGGTGGCTTAGGCCTGTAATCCCAGCACTTTGGAAAGCCAAGGCAGGTGGATTGCCTGAGCTCAGGAGTTTGAGACCAGCCTGAGCAACTCGGTGAAACCCCATCTCTACTAAAATAAAAAAAAATTAGCCAGGCATGGCAGTGTGTACTTGTAGTCCCAGCTACTCAGGAAGCTGAGGCAGGAGAATTGCTGGAACCTAGGAGGTAGAAGTTGCAGTGAGTCAAGATCACGCCACTGCACTCCAGCATGGGTGACAGAGTGAGACTCCATCTCTTAAAAACAACAACAACAACAATTACAAAGATTAAAAGATCAAAAAAGACAAAGAGGGGCATTACATAATGTGTATAAAAAGAATGATTTATACTAGGTATGCCAGGCTGGTTCAACCTTTGAAAATCAATTCATGTAACTCATCACATTAGCAGGCTAAAGAAGCAGCATCACATAATCATATCATTAGGGGCAGAAAAATCATTTGACAAAATGCAACACCATTGATGATACAAACTCTCAGCAAACTAGAAATAAAGGGAAATATCTTAAACCTGTTAAGGAGCATCTACAAAAAACCTACAGCAAACATTATACTTAATTGTGAGTGACTAAAAATAGGGCCGGGTGCGGTGGCTGATGCTTGTAATCCCAGTATTTTGAGAGGCCAAGGCGGGCAGATCAAGAGGTCAGGAGATCGAGACCATCCTGGCCAACATGGTGAAACCCTGTCTCTACTAAAAATAAAAAAATTAGCCAGGCGTGCTGGCACACGCCTGTAGTCCCAGCTACTTGGGAGGCTGAGGCAGGAGGATCGCTTGAAACTGGGAGGTGGAGGTTGCAGGGAGCCCAGATTGTGCCACTGCGCTCCAGCCCGGCAACTCCATCTCAAAAAAAAAAAAAAAAAGGAAAGAAGAAAAGGAAATAGTAAAACTATGTTCACAGATGATATGAATGTTTACAAAGAAAAATCCACCCAAAAACTTCCACGTGTATGTTTACAGCCAATTTATTCATAACTGCCAAAAAGTTGGAAGCAACTAAGATGTCTTTTAGTAGATAGATGAATAAACTGTGGTACATCCAGACAATGGAACATTATTCAGTGCTAAAAAGAAACGAGATCAAGGCCAGGCTCGGTGGCTCATGCCTGTAATCCCAGCACTTTGGAAGGCCGATGAGGGTGGATGGCCTGAGATCAGGAGTTGGAGACCAGCCTGGGCAACCTGGTGAAATCCCATCTCTATTAAAATATAAAAAATTAGCTGGGCATGGTAGTGTGTGCCTGTAGTACCAGCTACTCAGGAGGCTAAGGCAGGCGAATTGCTAGAACCTGGGAGGTGGAGGCTGCAGTGAGTGGAGATCGCGCCACTGCACTCCAGCCTGGTGACAGAGAGAGACTCCGTCTCAAAAAAAAAAGAAAAGAAAAAAAGAAGAAAGAAATAAGCTGTCAAGCCATGAAAAGATGTGCAGGAATATTTAATGCATATCACCAAGTGAAAGAAGCCAATCCAAAAAGGCTGCATACTATATGATTTCTCTATCTGATATTCTGGAAAAGGCCAAACTATGGAGGCAGTAAAAAGATCAGTGGTTGCCAGGGTCTACGGGGAGAAAGGAAAAAATAAATGAAGCACAGAAGATTTTTAGGGCAGTGAAACTATTCTGAATGATACTACAATGTCATTACACATTTGTCAAAACCTATAGAACATAAAACGCCAAGAGGGTACCCTAATGTAAACTGTGGATATGGGGTGATAACAACTGTATTAACTATATTTTCTTGTTTTCTGTACGGGTATACCTCATTTTATTGTACTTGACTATAATCTTTTGCACCAACCTAATACTTTGCAGATATTTCTTTCTCTCCCTTCCTTCCTTCCCCTTCCTTCTTTCCTTCCTTCCTTACTTCTTTTTTAACAAATTGAAGATTTGTGGCAACGCTGCATTGAGCAAGTCTGTGGGCACCGTTTTCCAACAACCTGTGCTTACTTCATGTCTCTGTGTCACATTTTGGTAATTCTTGGATTATTTCAAACTTTTCCATTATTATTATATCTGTTATGGTGATCTGTGATCAGTGATATTACTATTAATTGCTTTGGGGTGCCACAATCTGCACCCAGATAAGTCAACAAACGTAATCTATAAATGTCTTATGGATTCTTACTGCTCCACCAACTGGCTGTTCACTTGTCTCTACCTCTCCTAGGATCTCTCTATGCCCTGAGTCAAAACAATGTTGAAATAGACCAATTAATAATTCTACAATGGTTTCTAAGTGTTCAAACTGAAGGAACAGTCACTCATCTCTCACTTTAAATCAAAAGCTAGAGGCCGGGCATGGTGGCTCACACCTGTAATCCTAGCACTTTGGGATGCTGAGGTGGGCAGATCACTAGGTCACAAGTTCGAGAGCAGCCTGACCAACATGATGAAATCCTGTCTCTACTAAAAATACAAAAATCAGCTGGTCACGGTGGCATGCACCTGTAATTCCAGCTACTCAGGAGGCTGAGGCAGGAGAATTGCTTGAACCTGGGAGATGGAGGTTGCAGAGTGAGCCGAGAATAAAAAAAAAAAAAAAAAAAAAAAAAAAAAAAAAAAAAAAAAGAGCCAGGTGCAGTGGCTCATGCCTATAATACCAGCACTTTGAAAAGCCAAGGCAGGTGGATCACGAGGTCAGGAGATCGAGACCATCCTGGCTAACATAGCGAAACCCCATCTCTACTAAAAAAATGCAAAAAAATTTAGCTGGGTGTGGTGGCATACGCCTATAGTCCCAGCTACTCAGGAGGCTGAGGCAGGAGAATTGCTTGAACCCAGGAGGCGAAGGTTGTGGTGAGCCGAGGTCGCACCACTGCACTCGAACCTGGGCAGCAGAGTGAGACTCTATCTCAAAAAAAAAAAAAGCTAGAAATGATTA
This sequence comes from Sapajus apella, assembly GCF_009761245.1. Lineage (NCBI taxonomy): Eukaryota > Metazoa > Chordata > Mammalia > Primates > Cebidae > Sapajus > Sapajus apella. The sequence continues at coordinate 5,346,439 of NW_022437001.1, forward strand.
AACTTAGTAAGGAAGATATGTTGAAAGCCAAGATAGGGTGAAAGCTAGGCTTCTTGTGCCAGTAAGCCAAGTTATGAATACAAAGAAAACATTCTTGAAGGAAATTAGAAGTGCTACTCCACTGAATACACAAATGATAAGAAAGTGAAAAGTCTTTATTGCTAATATGAAGAAAGTTTGAGTGTTCTGGATAGAAGATTAAACAAACCACAACATTCTCTTAAGCCAAAACCTATTTTAGAGCAAGGCCCTAACTTCAATTCTGTGATGACAGGGAGAGGTGAGGAAGCTACAGAAGAGTTTGAAGATAGAAGAAGTTGGTTCATGAGGTTTAAGAAGTCATCTCCACAACATAAAAGTGCAAGGCAAAGTAGCAAATGCTGATGTAGAAGCAAGTTATCCAGAACATCAAAGATAATTGATGAAGGTGGCTACATTAAAGAACAGATTTTTGGCCGGGCGTGGTGGCTTATGCCTGTAAGCTCAGCACTTTGGGAGGCTGAGGTGGGCGGATCATCTGAGGTCAGGAGTTTGAGACCAGCCTGGCTAACATGGTGAAACCCTGTTTCTACTAAAAATACAAAACATTAGCCAGGCTTTGTGGCGGGTGCCTGTAATGCCAGCTACTCAGGAAGCTGAGACCGGAGAATCACTTGAACCCGGGAGGTGGAGGTTGCAGTGAGCTGAGATCTCGCCATTGCACTCTAGCTTGGGCAACAAGAGTGAAACTGAAAAGAACAGATTTTCAATGTAGATAAAACAGCCTTCTATTGGAAGAAGATGCCATCTAGAACGTTCATAGAGAGAAGTCAATGCCTGACTTCAAAGAACAGGCTGATTCTTTTATTAGGGGCAATGTAGCTGGTGACTTTAAGTTGAAGTCAATGCTCATTTGCCACTCTGACAATCTTAGGGCCCTTAAAAACTATGCTAATTCTACTCTGCCTGTGCTCTATAAATGGAATAATAAAGCTTGAATGAGAGCATGCCTATTTATAGCATGGTTTACTGCATTTTTTTTTTTTCTTTTTGAGATACGGCCTTGCTCTGTCACTCAGGCTGGAGAGTGGCATGATCATGGCTCACTGTGGCTTCAACTTGGTGGGCTCAAGTGATCCTCCACCTCAGCCTCAAAAGTAGCTGAGTCCACAGGCACATGCCACCATTCCTGGCTAATTTTTTAGATTTTTTGTTTTTGTTTTTGTTTTTTTAGAGATGAGATCTCAATATGTGACCCAGGCTGGTCTTGAACTCCTGCTGTGGCCTCCCAAAGCACTGAGATTATGGGCATGAGCCACCACACATGGTCGGTTTACTGAGTATTTTAAGTCCATCGTTGAAACCTACTGCTACTATGGGAAAAAGTTCAGAAAAAAAAATTCCTTTCAAAATAGTGGTACTCATTAACAATGCACCTGGTCACCCAAGAACTCCAGTGGAGACATATAAGGAGATTAATACTATTTTCATGCCAGTTAACACAATATCCATTCTACAGTCCATGGATCAAGAAGTCATTTCAACTTTCAAGATTCATTATTTAGGAAATACAGTTTGTAAGGCTATTGCTGCAATAGATAGTGATTCCTCTGATGGATATGAACACAGTAAATTGAAAGCTTTCTACACATATTGGGAGGCTGAGGCAGGTGGATCACTTGAGGTCAGGAATTTGAGATCAGCCAGGCCAACATGGTGGAACCCCGTCTCTACTAAAAATACAAAAAATTAGCTGGGCGTGGTGGTGCACGCCTGTAGTCCCAGCTACTTTGGAGGCTGAGGCAGGAGAATTGCTTGAACCCAGAAGGCAGAGGTTTCAGTGAGCCAAGATGGTGCCACTGCACTACAACCTGGGTGACAGAGGGAGACTTCGTCTCAAAAAAAAAAAAAAAGGAAAACTTTCTGGAAATGATTCACCATTCTAGATGCCATGAAAAACATTCATGACTTGCTCTTACATGCGCCACGCACAGCCCTGATCATTTGCTCCCATTCATGCTGACTCGCTCTCCTCCAAGCTGAGCCGGGGCATCCGAAACTACTGGATCAACTGCCACCTGGACCATAGGAGCCACCTGGTGGCCCCGCGACCCACCGCCAGCCCCCATGCCCTGGGGCTCCCATCCGCAGTGCCACTGCCAGGGACCATGATCTCGACCTTGAAGATGACTGAATAGAAACAGCTCTGGAATGCAGTTCCCAGTGAGAAGAATGCAGAGGGTGAGTGAACACAACATTTCCAAATGAGTTATTACTGCCCACAGACCAGGAGATTCCTGGACTGAAAAGCCCCATGAGTTTCCAGCATGGCTGTTTCAGCCAGAGCAGCGGGTCTCAGCATAAAAACTCACACAAATCTGGGCAGCCATTTCAGCTGGTGCCTCGAATGCCTGGGAGACAGAGCTGCCGATTCAACTGAAAAAAAGGGGGCTGAAACAGGGAGCCAGGTTAACTGGCTCTGCGGGTCCCACCCCAACAAAGACCAGCAATCTGAAACAGTCTGGAATGAGAGTTTCTCAGCAAGCACAGCTGGACCCAGGACGGTACAGCTCTGTTGTGGGAAGGACATCTGCCATTACCTAGGCAGTCCACAATTACCAAGGCAGTCTGCCATTACCAAAGCAATCTGCCATTACCAAGGCAGTCTGCCGCTACTGAGGCAGTCCGCCAAGGCAGTCTGCCATTACCGAGGCAGTCTGCCATTACAGAGACAGTCCGCCATTAATGAGACAGACCACCATTACCGAGGCAGTTCTAACTATACCTCTATAAACAAAACTGCAAGGAAGTTCACAGAGCAGCTGGGCAGAGCCCACTGTAGCTCAGCAACTCCTCTGCTGGCAGACTGTAACTAGGCTACCTCCTTCCTGGGCAGGACAGCTCTAAAAAAAGGCAGCAGCATGTTGGAAACTTATAAATAAAGCCCCACCTTCCCAGGACAGAGCACCTAAGAAAAAAAGGCAGTTATGAGTTCTGCTGCAGCAGACTTAAAAGTACCTGCCCAGCAGCTCTGAACAGAACAACAGAGCTCACAGCTCAGCACTTGAACTCCTATAAGGGACAGGTTGTCTCCTCAAGCAGCTCCCTGACCTCCATACATCCAAAGTGTCACCTCATAAAGGAGAGATCAGGCTGACATCTGGTGGGTATCCTTCTGGGACGAAGAAAACAGAAGAAGAAATTGGCAGCAACCCTTACTGTTCTGCAGCTGCCACAGGTGATCCCCAGGCAAGCAGGGTCTGGAGTGGACCTGCAGTAGTCCTACAGCAGAGGGGACTGACAGTTAGAAGGAAAACTAAAAAACAGAAAGAAATAACTTCATCATCAGCTAGGTGTGGTGGCTCAGACCTGTAATCCAAGCACTTTGGAGGCCAAGGTGGGCGGATCACCTGAGGTTGGGAGTTCAAGACCAGCCTGACCAATATGAAACCTTGGCTTTATAAAAAAAAAAAAAAAAAAAGAAAGAAAAAAAGAAATTTCATCATCAACTAAAAGGATGTCCACTCAGAGACCCCATCCAAAAGTCACCAACTACAAAGACCACAGGTAGATAAATCCACAAAGATGGGAATAAACCAGTGCAAAAAGGATGAAAACACACAAAACAAGAATGCCTTTTCTCCTCCAAGGGATCACAACTCATCACCAGCAAATGAACAAAGCTGGATGGAGAATGAGTCTGATGAATTGCCAGAAACAGGCTTCAAAAGGTGGGTAATAACAAACTTCTCTGAGCTAAAAGAACAGGTTTTAACCCAATACAAAGAAACTAAGAACCTTGAAAAAAGGTTTGACAAAATGTTAATGAGAATGAACAGCTTAGAGAAGAATATAAATGACTTAATGGAGGTGAAAAATACAACACGAGAACTTCGTGAAGCATACACAAGTTTCAATAGCCGAATCAACCAAGTAGAAGAAAGGATATCAGAGATTGAAGATCAACTCAATGAAATAAAATGAGAAGGCAAGATTAGAGGAAAAAGAGTGAAAAGAAATGTACAAAGCCTCCAAGAAATATAGGATACTGTGAAAAGACCTAATCTATATTAGATAGGTGTACATGAATGTGATGGATAGAATGAATCCAAGCTGGAAAACACTCTTCAGGATATTTTCCAGGAGAACTTCCCCAACCTAGCAAGGCAGGCCAATATGGAAGTCCAGAAAATACAGAGAACACCACAAAAATATTCCTCAAGAAGAGCAACCCCAAGGCACAAAATCGTCAGATTCACCATGGTTTAAATGAAGGAAAAAATGCTAAGGGCAGCCAGAGAGAAAGGTTGGGTTACCCACAAAGGGAAGCCCATCAGACTCACAGCAGCTCTCTCCACAGAAACCCTACAAACCAGAAGAGAGTGGGGGCCGATATTAAACATCCTTAAAGAAAATAACTTTCAACTTAGAATTTCATATCCAGCCAAACGAAGCTTCCTAAGTGAAGGAGAAATAAAATCCTTTATGAACAAGCAATTGCTGAGAGATTTTGTTACCACCAGGCCTGCCTTACAAGAGCTCCTGAAAGTAGCACTAAACATGGAAAGGAACAACCAGTATCAGCCACTCCAAAAACGTATGAAATGGTAAAAAGCATTGACACAATGAAGAAACTGTGTCAACTAATGGGCAAAACAACCAGCTAGCATCAAAATGGCAAGATCAAATTCACACATAACAATATTGACCTTAAATGTAAAGGGGCTAAATGCCACAATCAAAAGACACAGACTGGCAAATTGGACAAAAAGTCAAAACCCATCAGTGTTCTGTATCCAGGAAACCTATCTCACATGCAAGGACACACATAGGCTCAAAATAAAAGGATGGAGGAGGATTTACCAAGGAAATGGAGACCAAAAAAAAAGCAGGCGTTGCAATCCTAGTCTCTGATAAAATAGACTTTAAACCAACAAAGATCAAGAGACATTACATAATGGCAAAAGGATCAATGCAACAAGAAGACCTAACGATCCTAAATATATACGCACCCTAAACAGGAGCACCCAGGTACATAAAGCAAGTTCTTAACAACCTACAAAGAGACTTAGACTCCCACACAATAATAGTGGGAGACTTTAAAACTCCACTGTCAATATTAGACAGATCAATGAGACAGAAAATTAACAAGGATATCTAGGACTTGAACTCAGACCTGGACCAAGCAAACCTAATAGACATATACAGAACTCTCCACCCCAAATCCACAGAATATACATTCTTCTCAGCACCACATCACACCTACCCTAAAACTGACCACATAATTGGAAGTAAATCACTCCTCAGCAAATGCAAAAGAATGGAATTCATAACAGTCTCTCAGGCCGTAGTGCAATCAGATTAGAACTCAGGATTAAGAAACTCACTCAGAAATGCACAACTTCATGGAAACTGAAAAACTGGCTCTTGAATATTGACTGGATAAACAATGAAATGAAGGCAGAAATAAAGATGTTCTTCAAAACTAATGAGAATGAAGACAATGTACCAGAATCTCTGGGACACATTTAAAGCAGTGTGTAGAGGAAAATTTATAGCAATAAATGCCCACATGAGAAGCAAGGAAAGATCTAAAATCGACACTCTATCATCAAAACTGAAAGAGCTAGAGGAGCAAGATAAAAAAACAAGAAACAAAAAACAAACAAACAAAAAAACCCTCAAAACCTAGCGGAAGACAAGAAATAACTAAGATCAGAGCAGAACTGAAGGAGATAGAGACACAAAAAACCCTTCAAATAAATATAACAAATTCAGGAGCTGTTTTTTTGAAAAGATTGACAAGATAGACAGACCACTAGCCGGATTAATAAGAAAGAAAAGGGAGAAGAATCAAATAGATGCAATAAAAAACGATAAAGGGGATATCACCACCAATTCCACAGAAATACAAACTACCATCAGAGATTACTACAAACAACTCTGTGAACACAAACTAGTAAACCTGGAAGAAACGGGTAAATTCCTGGACACTTGCACCCTCCCAAGCCTAAACCAGGAGGATGTTGAAACCCTGAATAGACCAATAATAAGGGCTGAAGTTGAGGCAGCAATTAATAGCCTACCACCCCAAAAAAAGCCCAGGTCCAGATGGGTTCATAGCTGAATTCCACCAGCCATACAAAGAGGAGCTGGTACCATTCCGTCTGAAACTATTCCAAACAATCCAAAAAGAGGGAATCCTTCCCAAATCATTTTATGAGACCATCATCCTGATACCCAAACCCAGCAGAGACTCAACAAGAAAAGAAAACTTCAGGCCAATATCCATGATGAACATAGATGCAAACATCTTCAATAAAATACTGGCAAACCGATTACAACAGCACATCAAAAAGCTTATCCATCACGTTCAAGTAGGCTTCATCCCAGGGATGCCAGGCTTGTTCAACATACACAAGTCTGTAAACATAATTCACCACATAAACAGAACCAAAGACAAAAACCACGTGATTATCTCAATAGATGCAGAAAAGGCCTTTGACAAAATTCAACAGCCCTTTATGCTAAAAACTGTCAATAAACTAGGTATCAACGGAATGTATCTCAAAATAATAAAAGGTATTTATGACAAACCCACAGCCCATATCATACTGAATGGGCAAAAACTGGACGTGTTCCCTTTGATATCTTGCACTAGACAAGGATGCCCTCTCTCACCACTCCTATTCAATATAGTAGTGGAAATTCTAGCCAGAGGAATCAGGCAAGAAAAAGAAATAAAGGGTATTCAATTAGGAAAGGAGGAAGTCAAATTTTTTCTATATTAGCAGTCGACATAATTGTATATTTAGAAGACCCCACAGTCTCAGCCCAAAGTCTCCTGAAACAAATAAGCAACTTCAGCAAAGTCTCAGGATACAAAATCAATGTGCAGAAATCACAAGCATTCCTATACACCAATAACAGCCTTAAAGAGAACCAAATCAAGAACGAACTGCCATTCACAATTGCTACAAAGAGAATAAAATACCTAGGAATACAACTAACAAAGGATGTAAAGGACCTCTTCAAGGAGAACTACAAACCACTGCTCAATGAAATAAGAGAGGACACAGATGGAAAAACATTCCATGCTCATGGTTAGGAAGAATCAATATCGTGAAAATGGCCATACTGCCCAAAGTAATTTATAGATTCAATGCTATCCACATCAAGCTACCTATGACCCTCTTCATAGAACTGGAAAAAACCACCTTTGACTTCATATGGAACCAAAAGAGAGCCTGCATAACCAAGACAATCCTAAGCAAAAGGAAGAAACCTGGAGGCATCACACTACCTCACTTCAAACTATACTACAAGGCTACAGTAATCAAAACAGCATGGTATTGGTACCAAAACAGAGATATAGACCAATGGAACAGAACAGAGGCCTTGGAGGCAACACCACACATCTACAACCATCTGATCTTTGCCAAACTTGAAGAAAACAAGCAATGGGGAAAGGATTCCCTATTTAATAAATGGTTTTGGGAAAACTGGCTAGCCATGTGCAGAAAGCAGAAACTGGACCCCTTTCTGACACCCTACACTAAAATTAACTCCAGATGGATTAAAGACTTAAACATAAGACCTAACACCATAAAAACCCTAGAAGAAAACCTAGGCAAAAGCATTCAGGACATAGACATAAGCAAGGACTTCATGACTAAAATACCAAAAGCATTGGCAACAAAAACCAAAATAGACCAATGGGATCTAATTAAACTTCAGAGCTTCTGTACAACAAAAGAAACAATCATTAGCGTGAGCTGGCAACCAACAGAATGGGAAAAAATTTTTGCAATCTACCCATCTAACAAAGAGCTAATATCCATAATCTACAAAAAACTAAAACAGATTTACAAGAAAAAAAACAAACTCATTCAAAAGTGGGTGAAGGACATGAACAGATACTTTTCAAAAGAAGACATTTAAGAGGCCAACAAACATATGAAAAAATGCTCATCATCACTAGTCATTAGAGAAATGCAAATCAAAACCACATTGAGATACCATCTCATGCCAGTTAGAATGGCAATCATTAAAAAATCTGGAGACAACAGATGCTGGAGAGGATGTGGAGAAATAGGAACACTTTTACACTGTTGGTGGGAGTGTAAATTAGTTCAACCATTGTGGAAGACAGTATGGTGATTCCTCAAGGACCTAGAAATAGAAATTCCATTTGATCCAGCAATCCCATTACTCGGTATATACCCAAAGGATTATAAATCGTTCTATTATAAAGACACATGCACATGTATGTTCATTGTGGGAATGTTTACAATAGCAAAATCCTGGAACCAACCCAAATGCCCATCGATGATAGACTGGACAAGGAAAATGTGGCACATATACACCATAGAATGCTATGCAGCCATAAAAATCAATGAGTTTGTGTCCTTTGTAGGGACATGGATGCATCTGGAAACCATCATTCTCAGCAAACTGACACAAGAACAGAAAATCAAACACTGAATGTTTTCACTCATAGGCAGGTGTTGAACAACGAGAACACATGGGCACAGGGAAGGGATCCATCACACACTGAGGTCTGTTGCGGGGGACTAGGGGAGGGACAGCGGCAGGTAGGGAGGTTGGGGAGGGATAACATGGGAGAAATGCCAGATATAGGTGACGGGGGGATGGAGGCAGCAAACCACATTGCCATGTATGTACCCTATGCAACAATCCTGCATATTTTGCACATGTACCCCAGAATCTAAAGTGCAATAAAAAAAATATATATATATTTTTTTAAATTCATGACTGATGTTAAGAGGTCAAAATATGAACACTAACAGGAGTTTGAAAGAAGCTGATTTCAGTCCTTACAGATGACTTTGAGGGGATGGGTTCAAGACTTCATTGAAGGAAGTCACTGTAGATGTGGTAGAATTGGCAAAATTGGAAGTGTGGCCTGAAGATGTGACTGAATTACTGCAATCTCATGACATAAGTGAACAGATGCTTCTTACAAATGAGCAAAGAAAGTGGTTTCTTGAGATGGAATCTCCTAGTGAAAATACTGTGAACATTGTCAAAATCACAACAAAGGATTTAGAATATTTCATAAACTTGGTTACTAAAGGAGCAGTAGAGTTTGAGAGGACTGACTCCAATTTTTGAGGTTTTTTTTTGAGACACAAAAATTTTTGTGTTTTTTTTTTAGTCTTGCTGGAGTGCAGTGGTGCGATCTTGGCTTACTGCAACCTATGCCTCCTGGGTTCAAGAGATTTTTCTGCCTCAGCCTCCCAAGTAGCTGGGACTACAAGTGTGTGCCACCATGCCTAGCTAATTTTTGTATTTTTAGTAGAGATGGGGTTTCACCATGTTGATCAGGATGGTCTTGATCTCTTGACCTCATAATCCACCTGCCTCAGCCTCCCAAAGTGCTGGGATTACAGGCATGAGCCATTGTATCCAGACTGAAATTTAAGATCTTTCACCATTTTACCCCTGGTTGGTCTTGAACTTCTAGGCTCAAGTGATCCTCCCATCACCACCTCCCAAAGCACTGGGATTACAGTCGTGAGTCACCATACCTGGCCCAAAAATGATATTTTAAAACAGTAATGGCCTGGGCAACATAGGGAGACCTCATTCCCACAAATAATAAAATTAAAATTAAAAATAAGATGTCTACAAACCACAGTGCTTCCAAAATTTATCTTAAAAAAAATAATAAATAAGATGTCATTTTAAAAATTATTGAGGTATGATGAAACCAAGAGAGCAGGAGATGATTTCTAATATAGTGTCAACCTAAAATAATCAAAAAGCTTAGGATCTAGTTAAAAGAGTTTATTTAAGAGCTATGTGTGAGGGCAGCCATCTGGGTAGCAGAGCTACAATAAAGAATGGTGATTGGCACCTGTAATTCCAGCTACTCAGTAGGCTGAGGCAGGAGAATCACTTGACCCCAGGAGGTGGAGGTTGCAGTGAGCGAAGACCACGCCACCGCATTCCACTCTGCACTCCAGCCTGGGTGACAGAGCATGACTCTGTCACACACAAAAAATAAATAAAAAGCATGGTAATTAGTGGCTGGGTGCCATGGCTCACGCCTGTAATCCCAGCATTTTGGGATGCCGAGGTGAGTGAATCACCTGACGTCAGGAGTTCGAGACCAGCCAGGCTAAAACGGAGAAACCCCGTCTGTACTAAAAATACAAAAATTAGCTGAGTGTGGTGTTGGGCCCCTGTAATCCAAGTTACTTGGGAGGCTGAGGCAGGATAATTGCTTGAACCTGGGAACCTGGGAGGTGGAGGTTGCTGTGACCCGAGATTGCACCACTGCACTTTAGCCTGGGAAAAAAAAGAACAACAAAAAAAAAAGAACGGTGATTAGTAATCCTGATGTGGGGAAAAGTGAGAAATAAGGTTAGTTTATATAAGCAAAACAGAGATGCTGAACAAAATTACATTTTCTTTTCTTTGTTTTTTGAGATGTAATCTGACACTGTCGACCAGGCTGGAGTACAGTGTTGGGATCTCGGCTCACTGCAACCTCCGCCTCCTGGGTTCAAGCAATTTTCCTGCCTCGGACTCCAGGGTAGGTGGGATTACAGGTGCCTGCCACTACACCAAGCTAATTTAATTTTGTTGTTGTTGTTGTTGTATTTTTAGTAGAGATGGTGTTTCACCATGTTGGCCAGAGTTGTCTTGAACTCCTGACCTCATGATCTGCCCGCCTCGGCCTCCCAAAGTGCTGGGATTACAGGCATGAGACACCGCACCTGGGCCAAAATTACATTTTCTGTTTGAAGACTAACATATAGATATTTGATTGACTACTATGGATTACACTCTAATAGGATTGTTTAACATTTTATTATAGTAGTTATAGGGTCTCTATTTTTACAGCATTTAGTCTAGGTTTGAATTGAGAATAGGGATTCTGGTTAATGCCTAACATCTCAACACAAAGGTTAGAAACCAATGGTCATGCCCCAGAGAAGAAAAATAGTCGTTTTATGTGGGTCAGCTTTTGGGGTTTAACTTCTCTCTTTGGCAAAATAAATTTGGAAAGTCATAAACTTTTATTTATTTATTTTACAGTAGGTTCACTGATGGTAACAAATGTATTACTTTGGTGTGGGATGTTGATATTAAAAGAGGTTGCACGGGCTGGGAGTGGTGGCTCACACTTGTAATCCCAGCACCTTGGGAGGCCGAGGCGAGAGGATCACCTGAAGTTGGGAGTTCAAGACCAGCCTGACCAACATGGTGAAACCCCGTCTCTATTAAAAATACAAAATTAGCCAGTGTGGTGGCGCATGCCTGTAATCCCAGCTACTCAGGGAGCCTGAGGCAGGAGAATCACTTGAACCCAGGAGACGGAGGTTGCAGTGAGTTGAGATTGTGCCAAGCCGAGATTGTGTCATTTGCACTCCAGCCTGGGCAACAAGAGAAAAATTCTGTCTAAAAAAAAAAAAAAAAATGCTGCATGTTGCTGGGTCAGGGGTCATATGACAATTTTTTGTACTTTCCATTCAATAGATTTGTGAGCCTAAAATTGGCCTAAAGAATAAATTCTGTCTTAAAAATTGCCAAATCCAAGGTCATGATGATTTGCACCTATGTTTTCTTCTGTAAATTTTGTAGTTTTTGTTATTATATTTAGACTGTTGATCCACTTTGAAGTTTTGTATATGTTGTAAGGCAAGTTTCCAACTTCAGAATTATTTTGGATGGGGCTATCCACTTGTCTCAGCACTGTTTGTGAAAAAGACAATTCTTTCCCCACCAAATTGTTTTAGTACCCTTGTCAAAAATCAAGTGATCACTGGCTGGGCACAGAGACTCATACGTATAATCCCCGGACTTGGGAGGCTGAGATGAGAGGATCATTTGAGCCCAGAAATTTGAGACCCAGCTTGCACAGCATGACAAAACCCTGTCTCTATAAAACATAAAATTAGCTGGGCATGGTGGTGCTGTAGTCCCAGCAACTTGGGAAGCTGAGGTGGGAGGATTGCTTGAGCCTGGGAGGTCTAGCCTGCAATGAGCCATGACTGTGCCTCTACACTCCAGCCTGCATGACAAAGGAAGACCCCAGTCTCAAAAAAAAAAAAAAAAAAAACCCAAAAACAAAAATCAAGTGATCATAAAGCATGGTTTTACTTATGAACTCACAATGTTATTCCATTGATCTAGTCTTATGTTAGTATCACACTCTGTTGTTTGCTGTAGCTTTGTAGTTAGTTTTCAGAATGAAGAAGGGTGAGTACTCACTCCAACTGTGTTCTCAAATTTTTTTTGGCTGTTCTGTGTCCTTTCCAATTCCACATGAATTTTAGGATCAATTTTTCCATTTCTTTGTTTTTTGTTTTTTTTTTTTTTGAGACACAGTCTCACTCTGTCACCCGGGCTGTAGTGCAATGCTGCAATTTCAGCTCACCGAAGCCTCTGCCTCCCAGGTTCAAGTGATTCTTCTGCCTCAGCCTCCTGAATAGCTAGGATTACAGGTGCCCGCCACCACACTTGGCTAATTTTTGTAGTTTTTGGTAGAGATGGGTTTTCGCCATGTTAGTCAGGTTGGTCTTGAACTCCTGACCTCAGATGATCTACCTGCCTTGACCTCCCAAAGTGCTGGGATTACAGGTGTGAGCCAAATGCCTGGCTGACAGTTGGAATTTTGATAGAGATTACACTGAATTTATAGAACACTTTGAAATATGACCATCTTAATGACAGCAAGTCTTAAAATCTGTGAACACAAGATATCTTTCCATTTATTTAGATCTTTAATTTCTTTCAGCAATTGTTTTTTTTGAGACGGAGTCTTGCTTTGTCGCCCAGGCTGGAGTCCAGTGGCATGATCTCAGCTCACTACAATCTTCACCTCCTGGGTTCAAGTGATCCTCCTGCCTCAGCCTCCTGAGTAGCTGGGATTACAGGCAACCGTCATTATGTCTGGCTAATTTTTTGTATTTTTATGGAGACAGGGTTTCATCATGTTGGCCAGACTGGTCTTGAACTCCTGACCTCAGGTGATCCACCCACCGTGGTCTCCCAAAGTGCTGGGATTACAGGCATGAGCCACCATGTCTGGCCAATGTTTTTTAGTGTTTAATATACAAGCCTACTATGTTAAATTTATTCTCAAGTATTTTATTCTTTTAATGCTTTCATAAGTGAGACTGCTTCATTATTTCATTTTCAGATGGTTCATTATTAATGCATAGAAATATAACTGATTTCTAAATATTATATTCTGCAACATTCTTGAACTTGTTTAGTAGCTCTAAGACTATTTTTGTAGATACTTTGGAGTTTTCTCAATATAAGATTATTTCACTTGCAAAAACTGATAATTTTATTTCTTCCTTTCAAATATGTATACCTTTTATTTCTTTTTCTTGTTTAATTGCTCTAGCTAGAACCTTCAGCACAATGTGGAATAGAATGGCGAGAGTTGGTAATCTTGTCTTATTTCTGATTTTAGGAGGCATGCTTTTAGTGTTTTACTATTACATATGTTATCTCTAGGCTTTTCATAGATGTTATGTATCAGACTTAGAAAGTTTTCTTCTATTCCTAGTTTCTTATGTGCTATTGTCATAAAAAGGCTTTATATGTTGTCACTTTTTCTGGGTCTATTGATAGGATTACATGGGTTTTCTCCCCCTTCGTTCTGTTACTGTGGTATGTTACATCGATTGATTTTTATAAGTTAAATTAGCCTAGCATTCCTGGGACAAATTCCATTTGATGATCATGTATAATGCTTTTTATATGTTGCTACATTTGGTTTGATAGCTTTTTATTGAGAGTATTTACATATCTATGCATAAGAGATATTATTCTCTAATTTTCTTTTTTTAATTATTGTGTCTGGCTTTAGTATCAGGGTATTACTGGATTCATAGACTGAGTTTAGTGTTCCTTTCCCTTCTATTATTTTTTGAAGACTTTTAGAAAAGCTTGGTTAACATTTAAAAATATTTTTTAATTGACACATTGTAATTGTATGTGCTGATTGGGTATGATTTGATAGTTCAATACACATATATGTTATATAATGATTACATTAGGTTAGTTAGCACATTCATCATCTCATGCACTGATCATCTTTGTGCTGATTACATTTAAAAACTCTCTTCTACCTACTTTGTAATATACAATACCTTGCATCAGAGCAGTTACCCTACTGTGTAATAGAATACCAAAAGTTATTTCTCCAATGTAATTGTAGCTTTGTACCTTTTGACCAATGTCATCCCCTCCTCCTCTCTTCTTTCTGATAACCACTGCTCTTCTCTCTCTCTCTCTCTCTCTCTCTCTCCCTGCAAGATGGATTCTCTCTCTGTCGCCCAGGCTGGAGTGCAATGGCGATCTTGGCTTACTGCAACCGCCACCTCCTGGGTTCAAGTGATTCTCTTGCCTCAGCCTCCTGAGTAGCTAGGATTACAGGTGCCCTCCACGACACCCAGCTAATTTTTGTATTTTTAGTAGAGATGGGGTTTCTCCATGTTGGCGAGGCTAGTGTCCAACCCCTGACCTCAAGTGATCCACCCAATTTGGCCTCCCAAAGTGCTGGCATTACAGGTGTGAGCCACTGCGCCTGGCACCTGACTGTGCAGGTTCACCTTTTTGGGGGTGAGGTGAAACATGGATTGGGTGCTCCCAAGTCTCAGCCATTCTGTCAGGCCTGGGCTCCAGGCAGCTGGTGTAGTGGTGCTGTAAGATCCTGTGTTTATGTGGTAGAATGATGAGAGGGCCTCAGGGATGGAGAGAGGCAGTGAATATTGGCCTCCAGGAGAGGACACGCTGTAGCAGTGGGTCCATTTTCAAGATGGCACCATGCTGTAGTACTTTAGGTTGCGGGGATGGGGGTGCACAATGTGGGTTCCTACTCTGGAGCAATGGAGCCATGTAAACTGGCAACTCTCTAAACTGGATATGGAACCTGTGAAAACTAGGGTACTCTCCTGTAGGAAGGCCTGCTGACATCTGTGGTGGTAATGGGAATCACCGGAAGTCTCCAGCTTATTTTTTCCCCAGAGGAAGACTTCCCTGGCCTTGAGCCAATCCTGTTGAGGGAGATAGTGTTGTAGATGCAAGGTGCCTTGTGCTTTCCAGGGTACTTCTTCAGTCATCTGAGTTGAAATAGTGCTGTTTATTTATTGTTCTATTTCATTTTTGTGGGGAATAAGAGCATCAGGCAACTCCTGGCTGTCTTGCTGATGTCAGTTCATGTTAATCTTTTAAAAATATTTGATAGAGTATACTAGTGAAGCCATCTGGTCCTGGGATTTGTTTGTTTTTTGAGACAGGGTCTCAGCCTGTCACCCAGCCTAGAGTACAGTGGGATGATCGTGGCTCACTCCAGCCTCAACCTTCAGGGCTCAAGTGATCTTCCCACCTCAGTCTCTGGAATAGCTGGGGACTACAGGCAAGTGTCAGCATGCTTGACTAATTAAAAAACAATTTTTTTTGGTAGGGACAAGGTCTTGCCATATTGCCTAGTCTGGTCTCAAACTCTTGAACTGAAGCAGTATACCCACCTTGGCCTCTTAAAGTGCTAGGGGTACAGATGTGAGCCACTATACCCAGCTGAGTCCTGGCTATTTTTGTTGAAAGTTTTTTAAAAATTAGCTTTATCTTTTTACTTGTTATAGGTTTATTTAGATTTTATATTTCTTCATAGGTCAGTTTTGCTAATTTGTGTATTTCTAGGAATTTGTACATTTCATCTAGTTATCTAATTTGTTGTCATACAATTTTTTTCCTAGCATTTTATTATAATTATTTTTATTTCTGTAAGATTGGTAGTAATGCCTCATTTTTCATTTATTATTTTAGTAATTTGACTCTCTTCTGTTTTTTTTCGTGTTCAGACTAGCTAACATTGCTAGTTTTGTTAATCTTTTCAAGGAATTGATTTTTGGTTTCATTTATCTTCTCTATTTTTCTATTTTCTAAATAATTTATTTCCACACTTTTGCTTGCTTTGGGTTTAGTTTGCTCTTCTTTTTAGAATTTCTTTTTTTTTTTTTTTTTTCGAGAAGGAGTCTTGCTCTGTCACCCAGGCTGGAGTGCAGTGGTGCAATCTCAGCTTACTGCAACCTCTGCCTCCTGGGTTCAAGGAATTCTCCTGCTTCAGCCACCTGAGTAGCTGGGATTATAGGTGCCTGCCACCACGCCCAGTTAATTTTCGTATTTTGAGTAGAGACTGGGTTTCACCATGTTGGCCAGGCTGGTTCCCGAACTCCTGACATTGTGATCTGCCTACCTTGACCTCCCAAAGTACTGGGATTACAGGCATGAGCCACTGAGCCTGGCCTATTATAACTATTCTACTTTATTATTAATTTTCATCTTTTGTTTTTGAGACAGGGTCTCACTCTGTCGCCCAGACTGAAGTGCAGTGGCATGATCTCGCTCACTGCAACCTCCGCCTCCCAGGCTCAAGTGATTTTCCTGTCTCAGCCTCCTGAGTAGCTGGGATTACAGGTGCATGCCAATGTGCCTGGCTAATTTTTGTATTTTTAGTAAATATAGGGTTTCACCATGTTGGCCAAGCTGTTCTTGGACTCCTGACCTCAAATGATCCACCTACCTCGGCCTCCCAAAGTGTTGGGATTACAGGCATGAGCCACTGAACCTGGCCTAATTTTCATCATTTACTATGCCTAATTAAACTTTATCATAGAAATGTATGTATAAGAAGTATTTGTGCGGGGGAGGATCCAAGATGGCCGTTTAGGAACAGCTCAGCATTGCAGCTCCCAGTGAAAGCGCAGAGGCTGCTGCAGGTGATCCCCAGGCAAGCAGGGCCTGGAAAGGACCTCAGCAGACCTATAGCAGAGGGGCCAGGCTGTCAGAAGGAAAACCAAGAAACAGAAATAACCTCATCATCAACAAACAGAACGTCCACTCAGAGACCCAATCTGAAAGCCAGCAACTACAAAGATGACAGGTGGATAAATCCATAAAGATGGGAAGAAACCAGTGCAAAAAGGATGAAAACACCCGAAACCAGAACACCTCTCCTCCTAAAAGGGATCACAGCTCCTCACCAGCAAGGGAACAAGGTTGGATGGAGAACGAGTGTGATGAAATGACAGAATCAGAATTCAGAAGGTGGGTAGTAAGAAACTTTTGTGAACTAAAAGAACATGTTCTAACCCAATGCAAAGAAACTAAGAATGTTGAAAAAAGATTTGATGAAATGCTAACGAGAATGGACAAAATAGAAAGGAATATAAGTGAATTGATGGAGCTGAAAAACACAACACGAGAACTTCGCGAAGCATGCACAAGTATCAACAGCCGAATTGACCAAGCAGAAGAAAGGATATCAGAGGTCGAAGATCAACTCAATGAAATAAAACGGGAAGGCAAGAATGGAGAAAAAAGGCTAAAAAGGAATGAACAAAGTCTCCAAGAAATGTGGGACTATGTGAAAAGACCTAATCTATGTTTGATAGGTGTACCTTCATACCTGGACGAAGAGAATGAATCCAAACTGGAAAATACTCTTCAGGATATTATCCAGGAAAACTTCCCCAACCTAGCAAGGCAGGCAAATATTCAAGTCCAGGAAATACAGAGAACACCACAAAGATATTCATCAAGAAGGGCAACCCCAAGGCACATAATCGTCAGATTCACCAGGGTTGAAATGAAAGAGAAAATACTAAGGGCAGCCAGAGAGAAAGGTCGGGTTACCCACAAAGGGAAGCCCATCAGACTCACAGCAGATCTCTCATCAGAAACCCTACAAGCCAGAAGAGAGTGGGGGCCAATATTCAACATCCTTAAGGAAAAGAACTTTCAACCCAGAATCTCCTATCCAGCCAAACTAAGCTTCATAAGTAAAGGAAAAATAAAATCCTTTGTGAACATGCAAGTACTCAGAGATTTCGTCACCACCAGGCCAACTTTACAAGAGCTCCTGAAAGAGGCTCTATGCATATAAAGGAACAACCAGTACCAGCCACTCCAAAAACATGCCAAATGGTAAAGAGAATCAACACAATAAAGAACCTGCATCAACTAATGGACAAAACAACCAGCTAGCACCAAAATGGCAGGATCAAATTCACACATAACAATATTAACCCTAAATGTAAATGGACTAAATGCCACAATCAAAAGACACAGACTGGCAAATTGGATAAAAAGCCAAAACCTATCGGTGTGCTGTATCCAGGAAACCCATCTCACATGCAAGGATACACAAGGGCTCAAAATAAAGAGATGGAGGAAGATTTACCAAGCAAATGGAGAGCAAAAAAAAAAAAGCAGTAGTTGCAATTCTCATCTCTGATAAATTAGACTTTAAAGCAACAAAGATCAAAAGAGACAAAGAAGGACATTACATAATGGTAAAAGGATCAATGCAACAAGAAGAGCTAGCGATCCTAAATATATACGCACCCAATACAGGAGCACCCAGATACATAAGGCAAGTTCTTAATGACTTACAAAGAGACTTAGACTCCCACACAATTATAGTGGGAGACTTTAACACCCCATTGTCAATATTAGACAGATCAACCAGACAGAAAATTAACAAGGATATCCAGGACTTGAACTCAGACCAGGACCAAGCAAATCTAATAGACATTTACGGAACTCTCCACCCCAAATCCACAGAATATACATTCTTCTCAGCACCACATCATACCTACTCTAAAATTGACCACATAATTGGGAGTAAATCACTCCTCAGCAAATGCAAAAGAATGGAAATCATAACAAACAGTCTCTCAGACCACAGTGCAATCAAGTTAGAACTCAGAATTCAAAAACTAACCCAGAACTGCACAGCTTCATGGAAACTGAACAACTTGCCCTTGAATGTTGACTGGATAAACAATGAAATGAAGGCAGAAATAAAGATGTTCTTCGAAACCAACGAGAATGAAGACACAACATACCAGAATCTCTGGGACACATTTAAATCAGTCTCTAGAGGAAAATATATAGCAATAAGTGCGCACATGAGAAGCAAGGAGAGATCAAAAATTGACACCCTATCGTCAAAATTAAAAGAGCTAGAGGAGCAAGATCAAAAAAACTCAGTCTAGCAGAAGACAAGAAATAGCTAAGATCAGAGCAGAACTGAAGGAGATAGAGACACATAAAACTCTTCAAAAAATCAATAAATCCAGGAGCTGGTTTTTTGAAAAGATCAACAAAACAGGCAGACCATTAGCCAGATTAATAAAAAAGAAAAGAGAGAATAACCAAATTGATGCCGTAAAAAAAGATAAAGGGGATATCACCACAGATTCCACAGAAATTCAAACCATCATCAGAGATTATTACACACAACTCTATGCACATAAACTAGTAAACCTGGAAGAAATGGATAAATTCCTGGACACTTGCCTCCTCCCAAGCCTAAACCAGGAAGAAGCCGAAGCCCTGAACAGACCCATAACAAGGTCTGAAGTTGAGGCAGCAATTAAGAGCTTACCACCCAAAAAAACCCCAGGGCCAGACGGGTTCACAGCCGAATTCTACCAGACATATAAAGAGGAGCTGGTACCATTCCTTCTGAAACTATTCCAAACAATACAAAAAGAGGGAATTCTTCCCAAATCATTTTATGAGACCACCATCATCCTGATTCCAAAACCCGGCAGAGACTCAACAAGAAAAGAAACTTCAGGCCAATATCCATGATGAACATAGACGCAAAAATCTTCAATAAAATACTGATAAGCCGATTGCAACAGCACATCGAAAAGCTTATCTACCATGATCAAGTAGGCTTCATCCCAGGGATGCAAGCCTGGTTCAACATACGCAAGTCTATAAACGTAATTCACCATATAAACAGAACCAAAGACAAAAACCACATGATTTTCTCAATTGATGCAGAGAAGGCCTTTGACAAAATTCAACAGCCCTTTATGCTAAAAACCCTCAATAAGCTAGGTATTGATGGAACATATCTCAAAATAATAAAAGCTATTTACGACAAACCAACAGCCAATATCATACTGAATGGGCAAAAACTAGAAGCATTGCCCTTGAAATCTGGCACTAGACAAGGATGCCCTCTCTCACCACTCCTATTCAATATAGTACTGGAAGTTCTGGCCAGAGCAATCAGGCAAGAGAAAGAAATAAAGGGCATTCATATAGGAAAGGAGGAAGTCAAATTGTCTCTATTTGCAGATGACATGATTGTATATCTGGAAGACCCCATCGTCTCTGCCCCAAATCTCCTGAAACTGATAAGCAACTTCAGCAAAGTCTCAGTATAGAAAATCAATGCGCAAAAATCACATGCATTCCTATACACCAATAACAGACTTAAAGAGAGCCAAATCAAGAACAAACTTCCATTCACAATTGCCACAAAGAGAATAAAATACCTAGGAATACAACTAACAAGGAAGGTAAAGGACCTCTTCAAGGAGAACTACTAGCCACTGCTCAACGAAATAAGAGAGGACACAAACAGGTGGAGAAACATTCCATGTTCATGGTTAGGAAGAATCAATATCGTGAAAATGGCCATACTGCCCAAAGTAATTTACAGATTCAATGCTATCCCCATCAAGCTACCAATGACCTTCTTCACAGAACTGGAAAAAACCACCTTAAACTTCATGTGGAACCAAAAGAGAGCCCGCATAGCCAAGTCAATTCTAAGCAAAAAGAACAAAGTGGGAGGCATCACACTACCGGACTTCAAACTATACTACAAGGCTAGAGTAATCAAAACAGCATGGTACTGGTACCAAAACAGAGATATAGACCAATGGAACAGAACACAGGTCTCGGAGGCAACACAACATATCTACAACCATCTGATCTTTGACAAACCAGACAAAAATAAGCAATGGGGAAAGGATTCCCTGTTTAATAAATAGAGTTGGGAAAACTGGCTAGCCATGTACAGAAAGCAGAAACTGGACCCCTTCCTGACATCTTACACTAAAATAAACTCCAGATGGATTAAAGACTTAAACATAAGACCTAACACCATAAAAACCCTAGAAGAAAATCTAGGCAAAACCATTCAGGACATAGGCGTAGGCAAGGGCTTCATGACCAAAACACCAAAAGCATTGGCAACAAAAGCAAAAATAGACAAATGGGACCTAATCAAACTCCACAGCTTCTGCACAGCAAAAGAAACAGTCATTAGAGTGAATCGGCAACCAACAGAATGGGAAAAAATTTTGCAGTTTACCCATCTGACAAAGGGCTGATATCCAGAATTTACAAAGAACTAAAACAGATTTACAAGAAAAAAACTAACAAGCCCATTCAAAAATGGGCAAAGGACAGGAACAGATACTTTACAAAAGAAGACATTCATGAGGCCAACAAACATATGAAAAAATGCTCATCATCACTGGTCATCAGAGAAATGCAAATCAAAACCACATTGAGATACCATCTCATGCCAGTTAGAATGGCAATCATTAAAAAATCTGGAGACAACAGATGCTGGAGAGGATGTGGAGAAATAGGAACACTTTGACACTGTTGGTGGGAGTGTAAATTAGTTCAACCATTGTGGAAGACAGTGTGGTGATTCCTCAAGGACCTAGAAATAGAAATTCCATTTGACCCAGCAATCCCATTACTGGGTATATATCCAAAGGATTATAAATCGTTCTACTGTAAGGACACATGCATACGAATGTTCATTGCAGCACTGTTTACAATAGCAAAGACCTGGAACCAACCCACATGTCCATCGTTGATAGACTGGACAGGGAAAATGTGGCACATATACACCATGGAATATTATGCAGCCATCAAAAACGACGAGTTTGTGTCCTTTGTAGGGACATGGATGCATCTGGAAACCATCATTCTCAGCAAACTGACAGAAGAGCAGAAGATCAAACACCGCATGTTCTCACTCATAGGCGTGTGTTGAACAGTGAGAACACATGGACACAGGGAGGGGAGCACTACACACTGGGGTCAGTGGGGGGGAAAAAGGGGAGGGAGGGGGGGGGGGGGGGAGCTGGGGAGAGATAGCAAGGGGAGAGATGCCAGAGGTAGGTGATGGGGAGGAAGGCAGCAAATCACACTGCCATGTGTGTACCTATGCAACAATCTTGCATGTTCTTCACATGTACCCCAAAATCTAAAATGCAATAAAATAAATAAATGGGAAAAAAAAGAAGTATTTGTGGTTTTAGGCATCACCTGAGGGTCTTGGAATGTATCCTTCATGGACAAGGAGGACTACTATATTGAGAAAACTGTAATGTATTCACATTTTTTATATTTATTTTTTCTATATGCTATTTCTCTGACTAGATTTATGAGAGACCCTGGTCCTACTGTCAACTTATTTATAAGCGATTTCTATAAAATCTTATTCATTTTATCTGATACCTTACTTTCTTCTATTAGCAATTTCAGAGGAGGCTTTGCTGCTCTTTCCTCATTTTGCATTTTATGATGCATATTTCCTCCCTCTAACTTTTCCTGGGGAATTATAATCATTGCTACAACTTCAACCTATCAACTTAATTAAAATTTCCAGCTGGGCACAGCAGCTCACATCTGTAATCCCAGCACTTTGGGAGGTTGAGGCAGGAGGATCACTTGAGCCCAGGGGTTCTAGACCAGCCTGTTCAACGTGCAGAGACTTCATTTCTACAAAAAACCACAAAAAGTAGCCAGGTGTGGTGGTGTGTTCCTGTAGTCCTGGCTACTCTGGAGGCTGAGGTGGGAGGATTGCTTGAGCCTGGGAGGCTGAAACTGCAGTTGGCAGTGATTGCACCAAGCCTGGGCAACACAGTAAGATTCTGTCTTAAGAAACAAACAAACAAAAACCCTCCAAATACTTATATCTAGACCAGATATGTCTGGTGAGCTCTAAACATACTTTCTCATCTGCCCACTGGACATCTTCACTTGATGTCCAGATACCTCAAACACAGCCATTTAACTGATAAACTACAGATCACATTTGTTAGTTTTCTTTAAGGTCTTATGATTCATGGTGACATCTGTCCTTGAAGAAAGAATCTTACGAGTTCCTCAAATTGTTAACATACTGATTAATGTTTAACTACTAACAGATTACAACTTATAGGCTATAATGTCTGTGTGCAAGACAATCAGTAAAACTTTATGATTCTGGCCAGACATGGCGGCTCACACCTGTAATTCTAACACTAAAAAGAATGCTGATTTATTTTTGAATCATAAAGTTGTTTTTTTTTTTTTGAGACAGTCATGTTCTGTCCCCCAGGCTGGAGTGAAGTGGCGTGATCTCCACTCACTGCAACCTCTGCTTTCCAGGTTCAAGTGATTCTTGTGCCTTAGCCTCCCCAATAGTTGGAATTACAGGCAAGTGCCACCACACCCAGCTAATTTTTTGCATTTTTAGTAGAGACGGGGTTTTGCCATGTTGCCCAGGCTGGTCTCAAACTCCTGAGCTCAGGCAATCTGTCCACCTCAGCCTCCCAAAGTGCTAGAATTACAGGTGTGAGCCACCGTGCCTGGCCAGAATCATAAAGTTTTACTGATTGTCTTGCATGCAGACATTTTAGCCTGTAAGTTGCAATCTGCAGCCAATGATTATTACCTCTGTGTTATACTGTCAATGAAAAAATACAACTGCGGTATGAGAAGCCCCCCTACCTTTTCCTATACTGTCTTATAAAAGCATTCCCACTTGTAACAAACTCTGTAACACTCTCAACTTGGTTGATGTGTCTTCCTGGGTCAATCTTCACATTTGGCTTTCAGTAAACCTTTATCAAATTATTTCTCTCTCAGCAGTCTTAATTTTGGTTGACATAACTAATCATTTTTCTCTTCACATTTGTTCATCTCCCTTCCCTATACTTCATATCCTGGTTTATGGCACCACCTGGTTGCTCGTTTCAAAAGTGCTGGCATCACCTTCAATTTCTCCCTTTTTCTTATGTCCCTGCTATTCCCATTATGTAGTTGTTTTAAGACCTGTAGTCTTTATTTCTGACACATCTTTCAATTCTTCCTCTTTCTCTAGTTATCCAGATAACTAGAGAAATATCTCTAGTTAATCAGATATTTAATGACTTCTTTTATTCTAGTTACGATTTTGAATGTTAGTGATGAAAAATGAATAAGACGTACTTCCTTGAGGCCTAGGAATTCATTTTCTAGTCAGGAAGAGACAGATCATTTTAACATAACAGGGTAAGTGCTAAAACAGCATTATGAACAGGGGACAATGAGAAATTTTAAAAAGGATGCTTTGCCTAAACTGGGTGATCCGGTTTGTCTTTGTCTCCCCATCCAAATCTCATGTTGAATTGTAATCCCCACACGTCAGGGAGGAGCCTGGTGGGAAGTGATTGGATCATGGGGGAAGTTCTTGTTCTCATGAGATCCGATGGTTTAAACGTGTGTGGCACTTCCCCCTTCCTTCTCTCTCCTGCCTCCATGTAAAGAAGGTACTTGTTTCCCTTCATCTTCTGCCATGATTATATGTTTCCTGAGGCTTCTCAGTCATGCTTCTAGTTAAGCCTGTGGAACTGTGTGTCAATTAAACCTTTTCATCAATTACCCAGTCTCAGGTAACTCTTTAGAGCAGGGTGAGAATGGACCTGGTACAGATTAGCAGTTAAGTGGATCTTCCCTCATATTGCCTCTGAACTCTGCTGTCACATTATTACAGGAACTTGTATACTCAGAACGCTCAGATTCTAAGCCCAGCATTGTTCTGGCCATTATTACAATTTTATATTTAACATTGAGTTCTAGATTTTGAAACTGCAAATGGAACAATTAGAAAAGGGCTACTGTAAAACAACAAAGTACCCTAATTGTAGCTAAATAGATTGAATAAGCTGCTGGAAATATGAGCAGTGAGAACGTATCAATGTAAATGCCCAACAGTTGGTCTGTAGCCATAGTATTTTGTTGATCCAATTATAAAATTTTCTCTTAACAGGTAATTCAGTAAGGTGAACATTCTATTCTTCATCATATAATAATCACTTATATTCAAAAGAATTCAACTGAGAGAATCCTCACAATTCTAACAGGTCACAAGCAAATTACATTTTCACGCCCTACATTAAACATTGACCTTATGTCTTACAACATATCTCTTAAAGAAAGTATCTTTAATTTTGTCTTTTTTTTTTGAGACAAAGTCTCACTCTGTCACCCAGGCTGGAGTGCAGTGGTGCAATCTTGGCTCACTGCAACCTCCACCTCCAGGGTTCAAGCGATTCTTATGCCTCAGCCTCCCAAGTAGCTGGGGCTACAGGTGTGCGCCACCATGCCCAGCTAATTTTTGTATTTTTAGTAGAGACAGGGTTTCAACTTGTTGGACCAGGCTGGTTTCCGACTTCTGACTTCAGGTGGTCCACTTGCCTCAACCTCCGAAAGTGCTGGGATTACACGCATGAGGCACCACGTGTCTTTAAATCTATAGATAATTATCGCAAAAATAGTCATGCCCAATCCTTTTCTAGGCTAGTTAAATTAGCATGTCTGGGGATGAGGTCTAGGCACTGACAATGTTTAAAACCTCCCCAAGGCTGGGTGCGGTGGCTCACATCTGTAATCCCAGCACTTTGGGAGGCCGAGGCAGGCAGATCATGAGGTCAAGAGTTCAAGATCATTCTAGTCAATATGATGAAACCCTGTCTCTACTGAAAATACACAGGTTAGCTGGGCGTGGTGGTGTGTGCCTGTAGTCCCAGCTGCTCGGGAGGCTGAGGCAGGAGAATCGCTTGAACCCAGGAGGTGGAGGTTGCAGTGAGCTGGGATTACACCACTACACTCCAGCCTGGGCGACAGACAGAGACTCCGTTCGGAAAAAAAAAAAAAAAAAAGCTCTCCAAATGATCCTGGAATGCACAAAGAGTTGAGAACAGGACTCCAAACCAAAAATAAAACAAACCAGATCACAGAAAAAGATATAAACCTCACAGGGCACAGTGGCTCACAACTGTAATTGCAGTACTTTTCAGGCTGAGGTGGGAGGATTGCTTGAGGCCAGGAGTTCGAGGCCAGCCTGGGCCACATGCTAAGACCCATCTCTACAAAAAATTAAAAAATTAGCTGTGTGTGGTGGTGGGGACCTGTAGTTCCAGCTACTCAGGAGTTTGAGGTGGGAGAATAACTAGATCCTAAGAATTTGAGGCTGCCGTGAGCTATAATCCTGCCACTGCACTCCATCCCAGGCAGTAGAGTGATACGCTGTCTTTAAAAAAAAAAAAAAAAAAAAAAAAAAAGAAGAAGAAAAATGAACCAGGCTGGGTGCAGTGACTCATGCCTGTAATCCCAGCACTTTGGGAGGCTTAGGTGGGTGGATCATGAGGTCAGGAGTTCAAGACCAGCCTGGCCAAGATGGTGAAACCCAGTCTCTACCAAAAAAAAAAAAATAATAATAATAATAATTAGCTCGACATGGTGGTGGACGCCTGTAATCCCAGCTACTTGGGAGGCTGAGGCAGAGAATTACTTGAACCCAGGAGGTGGAGGTTGCAGTGCGCTGAGATCATGCCACTGCACTCCAGTCTGGGCAACAGAGTGAGACTCTCCATCTCAAAAAAAAAAAAAAAAAAAAGAACCTCCATATTCAGAAACACAGAATAGTTTGTGTCCAACATTATCCCTTGTTAATATGCTTTATTTTTATTTTTTATTAATTAATTTATTTAGAGACTGGGTCTGGCTCTGTCATCTAGGTTGGAATGCAGGGGCATGATCTGGGCTCACTGCCAGCTCTGTCTCCCAGGCTCAAACAATCCTCCCACCTCAGCCTCCTGAATAGCTGAGATGTCAGCTATTCCTTAGACTCTTGAGTAGCTAGGACCACAGGTGTGTGCCACCACACCCAGCGAACTTTTTAAAATTTTTTGTAAAGGTGGAGTCTTGCTATGCTGCTCAGGCTTGTCTTGAGCTAATTTTTATATTTTTAGTAGAGAAAAGGTTTCACCATGTTGCAAAGGCTGGTCTTGAACTCCTGACCTCAAGTCATCTGCCCACCTTGGCCTCCCAAAGTGCTGAGATTAAGGCATGAGCCACTGCTCCCAGCCCCTTGTTAATACACTTTCTATGAGCATTTTTAACTTTCGCACATTGGAAAGTTGACTGATATCCTTCAGCTGGTTTTACTTCTGTGTTTGGCATGTGTGATTGGTCGACAAGCTGCCCAGAATATGATGAAACACAAATACACTTGAACCTGCTTCCCAGTCAGCAGTGGTTTTCCATATCATTGAGGGTTTTCTTAGAATCCTAAAAGAGGGTGAAAAGGAAATGTAAAGGAAGAAACCAAATAGACTCTCAAAGGTAAAGATCATAGTTGTGAGGGGCAAAAGAGCTATTGTCAACAAAAAAGTGATGCTTTCAATATTTCTAAATAAATCTTTGATTAAGAATAAAGAAGTAGTGGAGGCGGTGGCGGTTACGGGGCAAAAAAAAAAGAATAAAGAAGTAGACTCTACATTCTGCATTTGTAGATAGGGCTCTTACAAAAGGAATGAAAGGTAATTACAACAAATTCAGTTAATCTTCATAAAGATGAACAATCTTTTTTTTTTTCTTTTTTTTTTTAAAGACGGGGTTTCATCATGTTGGTCAGGATGGTCTTGAACTCCCGACCTCAGGTGATCCGCCTGCCTTGGCCTCCAAAGTGCTTGGATTACAGGTGTGAGCCACTATGCCCGGCCGGCCAAAGATGAACAATCTTAAGTAACTCAGTCTCAACCGGTACCGAGGTAATAAAGGAACAGAAAATAGTAATCAAATATATCTACTATTCCTGTTTATTTATTTACTTGAGACATAGTTTTGCTTTGTTGCTATAGTGGTGCAATCATAGCTTACTGAAGCTTCAAACTGCTGGGAGGTCCTCTCATCTCAGACTGCTGAGTAGCTAGGACCACAGGTGTGTGCCACCACACCCAGCTTTTTTTATTTTAATTTTTTTTTTGTGGAGGTGCAGTCTTGCTATGCTGCTCAGGCTGGTCTTGAACTCCTGGCCTCAAGTGATTCTCCAGCCTTGGCCTCTCAAAGTACTGGGATTACAGGCATGAGGCACCACACCCAGCCAATTCCAGTTTCTTAAGGTGACCAGCTGTTCCATGTTATTTGTATCATTTCACTTTTTCAGATGACCTACTCTATGTACAGAATATCTTGATGCTATAGACAAATCACAAAGAAATGCGAATAATCTGTGCGTTCTCTAGCTTACTCATATTTTATCTCAGTGGAACCCGGTAGTTTACAAAGTTATTTGAAGTATTTCACGTGGGCCAGAAAGCATTTCTCATACCTTTTCAGTGACAATCGCTGCCCACAGGTGATACTCTAGTGGTGATGATGAAGTTGGCTTCTTTCATATCTTTTCTATCCTTTCTCCACTTCCAGCCAAGTCCCTCCTCCATTTCTTGTCCTCCACTGACTTGGTAGAAGTACGTTCAGTTTTAGTGTCATGCAGTCTAGGTGTTTTAGGTACTCAGGTTATCTCAATGAAACAAACAGACCAAACAACAAAATGGAGCAAAACAGAATAAAAGAAACCCTGCCCTTGCGGAAGCGGTAAACATGCCCTGGAGTACAAGATAATTTGTAAAGTGAAGTAATTCAGCTGAAGCAGGGACTCACAGAGTTGACTAGAAGGGTGACGTTTCAGTGATTCATCTCCAATCCAATTATCTATAGTGAAAGACTGGGAAGTTCCCTTCTGCTTTCTGGAAAGAGGTTTCAGTCAACTACATTTGACTCTTGAAGGATATGGGTGCATAGACTTTTGATCAAATGCTTACAGGTATTAGTAATCTAATTTTTACTTTAATAATCCAGATAATTTTTTAATGATTCTAAATAATGGTAACAATGAATAACATTAACTCTGTATGTATGCCAGATATAAAATGTTTCTCTCTATATTATCTCATTTGATGGTTATAATGCTCTTGTAACTAAAGTAGGAAAGGTAGTTTTAATAGGCCTTTGTAGAATAAATAATCTTAAGGAATGCTCGTTGGATAGGCTACAAAGGACTAAGCTTTGTCTAGAGTGCCCTTTTTAAAGAAGTCTGATGGCCATTTCATGTTCTGTTGATTCCCACTAGGAATAGAAAGGCCTTAGACTTAGACGTTTCAGTCTTGTTAAGGAATTATCATACATTAAGTCCTAACTTGTTTCATACAGAAAATAGCAATTAAGTATAGGAGAGAAATAGGAAGATGAATAGCTGGGAAAGTCTACGTGCAAAACCTAGGAGTGGGGATATACTTTGGATTAAATTGTTATTATTGACACGTAATTTCGCTCTTATTGTCCAGGGTGGAGTGCAATGGCGTGCTCTTGGCTCACTGCAACCTCTGCCTCCTGGTTTCAAGTGATTCTCCTGCCTCAGTCTCCTGATTAACTGGGATTACAAGGCACCCACGAACCACAACGGGTAATTTTTGTACTTTTTTAAAAGTAGAGACAGGGTTTCACATGTTGGCCAGGCTGGTCTCGAACTCTTGACCTCAGGTGATCTGCCCGCCTTGGCCTCCCAATGTGCTGGGATTACAGGCGTCAGTCACCGCGCGTGGCCCTTTGCCTTAAATTAAATAAAAATCACCATCCTGGCCAACGTGATGAAATCCCGTCTCTATTAAAAATACAAAAATTAACTGGGCCTGCTGGCGCTCGCCCTGTAGTCCTAGCGACTAGGGAGGCTGAGGCAGGAGAATCGCTTGCACCCGGGAAGCGGGGGTTGCAGTGAGCTGAGATCGCGCTACTGCCCTCCAGCCTGACGACAGAGCGAGACTCCGTCTCAAAAAAACAAAGCAAAACAAAACAAACACAAAACATAAAAAATAATCTAAGTCCTTACTTTGCACCATACTTCACTAGGTGCAAAGGTCACAAAAGTGATTAAGAAAAGCTCACAATCTAGTGAACTGGAATCTGAAAAACTGATTAGAATTTATACAGGCCGGTGCTCAGAAGAAAGGGTAGTTCAGATAATTGGATCAGAAGACAAAAAGGCCTGACGTGTTTTTGAGAATTGGAGGAGCCCTCAAAATGTATTAGTTTGATATGCAGAATGCTTGATTTAAGACATTCTCCATAAATGTATTTGAAAATGTGAGCTAAAATAACTTTTCAACTGTTAATAACTATGCTCCCCTCCCATTTAGAGTTTCGAATCTGTATCTTACGGGCCACACTTGAATGTGGAAAAACTTTGTATTAATGTAATAACCACTATACAGTGATAAGACACGGAACAGTGAAATATCCCCTAAACTCATTTTATAACTGGACAGACAGGTGGTCAGGGAACTTGGATTTGAACCATGCCTATGCCATTAGCTGGTTGTGTGACCTTGAGCAAGTCACTTCTCAGGATATCATGTCTGCCATCATTAAGATGAGAGTGATCCAAAGGTTCGCCTAGCCAGGTTTTGTGAGAATTATGTGAAATGCCTGTGAAAGCATTTTCTCTACCACATCTGAGATGCTTTTGTTATTTTCAGGTTCTCTTCGGTCTTGAAATTTTGTGCATCACGATCCAAAATGTCTTAAGCATCATTACAAATGCTTGACCGTCCATCCTGAGCGGGTGCCGCTTCGCGCTGCCTAGGTCTCTACAACAGGGTCTTGCAGTAGAAAGCCACACACTCTCTGATTGCAGGATGGAGAGAAACGTCAGCTCTCAGCCGGAATAAAAACGGCATGAGACTGGACGCGTCTTAACATGCCCGGTCTCCTATGCGCACGCGCAGTGGTCGCTCCTACGGGAATGGGCGGCAGGGACGTATCCACGTCGGGCGCACTGACGTTAGCGTACCGTGCGCCGCCCGCCTGGTCCGCGGTAGTGTGGTGTGCGTCACGGTCTGCGCCGCCAGCGAGGCCACGAGAGGGCGGAGCTTCCGCCTCGGTTGGGGTGGGCGGGTTAACCCGTAGAGGAGGGTAGCTTTCCTGTACTGATTCTTGAACCGTTGTCTGGT
Source organism: Sapajus apella (assembly GCF_009761245.1). NCBI lineage: Eukaryota > Metazoa > Chordata > Mammalia > Primates > Cebidae > Sapajus > Sapajus apella. Next base: position 5,377,335 of record NW_022437001.1, read on the forward strand.
CCCTGGGAGTGTAGCATCGAGACAGTTTCCTAGTTCCGCTTACAAAATATCTTCCTTTTTGCCATCCAAGTGGTGACTGTCATGTCGAACTCGCGGCCCAGGTCCCGCCGAGACCCCGGGGGTGGCGCCGGGGCAGCCGGCCGGGACGAGCTAGTGTCGCGGTCCTTGCAGAGCGCAGAGCACTGTCTGGGCGTCCAGGACTTCGGCACTGCCTATGCCCACTACCTCCTCGTGCTCAGTCTGGCGCCGGAGCTGAAAGATGAAGTGAAGGTGAGGGCCCCTTTTTCTCACTTGCTGGCAGATCCATCGTCCTTGTAAAAAAAAATTAGAAAAAAAGCCGAGGGGCTAGGGTGCGTGGCTGGGTGGTTTCTATTAATATTTAGGGCTTTTTTTCCCCCCTCACTTGCTAGCAGATCCATCGCCGTCTTAAAAAAAAAAAAAAAAAGGCGGAAGGGCCAGGGTGCGTGGCTGTGTGGTTGCGATTAATATTTACTGTTCACCCTTAATGCCTTTCTCTTATTCACACCTACGACCAACCCAGAGGAGACTCCTCCGGCTTCACCTTCGAAATATGTGCAGAATCTTACCACTTCTCACCATCTTCCCTTTTACTCCCCTGGTTCGAGCTTCAGTTATCTGCCAGCTGCTGCAATGGGCTTTCCACTGGGCTCTCTCCTGCAGCCTGTGTCAACATAGCTAGCTTTTTGCAAGAAAGTCAAATGTTGTCACTTTTCAGTTTCAAAACTTTCATCTCATTTAAAATTCTAAAGGCCCTCAAATTGCAGATTAGTTCTCAGGTGATCCCTTTCTCCCTATATCTAATTTAAGCATGCTCTGGCTTAAGGGCCTTTGCATTTTTTATACTGTGTGTAGTAGGAATATAGTGGGCCTCTAGTTGAATAAAGTGTGCAGTTAGCCTAAGGTGATTATTATTTAATGATGCATTCTTTAAACTTCAGTTATTGGATTATTTTGCAACAGTTATTTTGTTGAAACGCTGTACTTTTTTCAATTACTTGCAGAATCTAAATTACGAAAAATGATTTAAATTTGCAGTAACTTTGCTTTATTTAGACTGAGGGTTTCTCAGCCTCTGCACTATTGACATTTTGAATGGGATAATTCTTTGTTATGGGCGGAGGGGAGATGTCCTGTGCATTGTAGTATGTTTGGCAGCATCCTTGTCTCTACCCACTAAATATCAGTAGCGTCTAGTTGTTTGTAGTTCATGTAAACTTAGTGTAAACTTCAGGACCAACTGGCCTACTTTAGGAGGAGATGATATGTTGAGATGCAGTTTGCTTCTCCAGGTAGGCAGCAGTAGAAAAATGGATCAACTCAAGTTATCTTTCCTCTGTTCCTTGTTTCCTAGTTTCCTCTTCTGTGAAACAGGGACACTGCCTCTCTTAAAAATATTTACTGTGTATTAAAAGTAAATTTAAAATTTGTAGTGCAATGCCTGAAAATCAGTAGAGTAAGCGACTAGTTTTCTTTCCTGCCGAACAAAGTCTGTATGTCTTTGTATGGACCCCTTGTAAAAATACCATTTCCTGTTACTCTAGTCCCCATATCCAAACTCCAGCCACACCAAGCCACTTATCTGTAGACCCTCTATCTGTGTGTTTTTTTTTCTTTTTTAAATTTCGAGACAGAACCTCACTCTGTCGCTCAGTCTGGAGTGGAGTGGTGCAATCTTGGCTCACTGCAACCTCCGCCTCCTGGGTTCAAGTGATTCTCCTACCTCGGCCTCCCAAGTAGCAGGGATTATAGGTGTTTGCCATCATGCCTGGCTAATTTAAAAATTTTTTTTTTTTTGAGACGGAGTTTCACTCCTGTTACCCAGGCTGGAGTGCAATGGTGCGATCTCGGCTCACTGCAACCTCCGCCTCCTGGGTTCAGGCAATTCTCCTGCCTCAGCCTCCTGAGTAGCTGGGATTACAGGCATGAGCCACCATGTCCAGCTGATTTTTTGTATTTTTAGTAGGGATGGGGTTTCACCATGTTAACCAGGATGGTCTCGATCTCTTGACCTCGTGATCCACCCGCCTCAGCCTCCCAAAGTGCTGGGATTACAGGCATGAGCCACTGCGCCCGGCCCAATTTAAAAATTTTTAGTAGAGACGAGGTTTCACCATGTTGGCCAGGCTGGTCTCGAACTCCTGACCTCAGGTGATCTGCCCACTTTGGCCTTCCAAAGTGCTGGGATTACAGGTGTGAGCCACCACACCTGGCCAGAATCTCCTTTCTTATCCTTATCTCTCTAGTAAACTCCATTGAGATTCAGTTCCAAGTATCAACTCTTTTCTATAAAATATGTGAAGATGATTTAAAATGTTTTAATGGTAAAGCTGTAATGACTAAAACTTTCCCTCTTTCCACAGTGTTGCAGCATGGAGAATAGCTGCAGGGAGGTGCGATTGGAACTAGGGTGACAGCATGAAGGCTGTTGCTGTAGTCCAGCAAGGGGTTACAAGGGCCAGATTAGGTTGTAACTGTGGGAATGGAGAGGAGGTAACAGATTTAATGATATTGAGAGAGCATTGGCTAGGTTTGAAACAGTGTATGTGGAGTTAAGGTACCATTATAGGTGACTCTGTGGTTTGAGGTTGAGTGGTATCTTAATCTTATATCCTGTGTCAGAGGAATATGATTAGTTCAGTTTAGAGCATTCTGAACTTTTCCAAAATTTTATGTTAAATTTCTCTCCATAGGGCCTCTCTGAGGCCTTTTTGTTGCCCCAGTTCTTTGCACAATAATTGTTCAGGAAATAATTTGAGTTGGACTACATTCGCAATGGTTGGAGCTCCATTGCTTGGTTGAAATGACTAATAGGAATCTCTATCTATGAGTCTGAGGTTCAGAAGAGAAGGTCTTCACTAGAGATGTAAATGTCACATCCATTAACACATGGGTGACAACAAATGCATTAGGGATGGATGAGAGAAAAAAGAAGAATGCTAAGTACAAGCTCCAAAACACAGGAACCAACAAAAATGAGGCAGTTGGAGAATCAGGAGAGTGTGATCCAGCAGCCAAGAATGGAGGGAGTTTAGAGAGTGGTCAGACTGTCTAACTCTGCTTATTATTACCATGTAGGTGGTAAGATTCATTCATTCTGCACTCGTTCAGAAAATAGTGCCTACTAAAGCTAAGTGAAATTTAAGGTGATCATTCAATGGTAATTAAGTTATATTGCTTGGAATCTTCAACAAATGTTGTATATTCTTTCATCTTTTATGTTATTGACTAATTCATAATTTTTTTCTTGTTTGTAAAGGAAACTTTTCAGTACACACTTTTCAGATGGGCTGAAGAGCTTGATGCTCTCAATCGGATACAAGACTTACTTGGTTGCTATGAACAGGCCTTGGAACTGTTTCCTGATGATGAAGTGATTTGCAATAGTATGGGGGAGCATCTCTTTCGGTTTGTAGTCATTTCAATATTACTTGTTAAGAATTATTCTGTATTAGTCTGGATAGGGATAAATCATACCGTAATTTGAACAGGGAAAGTTTAATATAGAGGATTATTAAGTAAGGAGAACTGAAAAGAAAAGCAGATATGTAACATTATTGCAGTTTTAATATTATATAACATACTACATAATAGCCACTGCTGCTAGGAGTAAGATAGAGTATCCAAGGAAGAGTTCTCCTCACTGGGCTGAGTTCCAGACTTTATTGGAGAGGGCACAGCTGTGATTCTCAGGATGACAGAAAAGTCACTGTAGTGCCTTGCCAGGGAAGTTCTTGTAAGTTTATTTTCTGGACCTGGCTATAATTTTGCCTTTTGGGGTACAGAGAAAGCCTCATGGGGAAGAGGTACTTCATTACAAAACCTTATAGTAGGATAAGGGGCCCTGAGGAAGCTGCTGACCTTGGACGCTGCTAGCTGCCATACATTTGAGGAGCTTGGTGCTGGAGAAGCCCTAAGCACACTGGAATCAGGAAGCAAAATGCTTTCTTCCTACAGTGTCTCTCCAGCACTTTGTGTGTGTGTGTGTGTGTGTGTGTCTCTCTACAGCACTTTTTTTTTTTTTTTTTTTTTTGACAGAGTCTCACTTTATAGCCCAGGCTGGAGTGAAGTGGCATGATCTTGGCTCACTGTAACCTCCACCTCCTGGTTCAAGTGATTCTCATGCCTCAGCCTCCTGAGAAGCTGGGATTATAGGCACCTGTCACCCCACCCTGGCTAATTTTTGTATTTTTAGTAGAGACAGGTTTTCACCATGTTGGCCAGGCTGGTCTCGAACTCCTGACCTCAAGTGATCCACCCACCTCACCTCCTAGAGTGATGGGATTACAGGTGTGAACCACCATGCCTGGCTTCCAGCCTTTTTTTTTTTTTTGAGACAGTGTGTCAGTATGTCACTGTGTCACTCAGGTTGGAGTGCAGTGGCACCATCAAGACTTACTGCAACCTTGACTTCCCAGGCTTGGGAGGATCAACCTTGATCTTCCCACTTCAGCAGCCCCCCGACCAGCACCCCAGTAGCTAGGATTGCAGTACATGCCACCACACCTGGCTTATTTTTTGTAGAAACAGGATTTTGCCATATTGTTGCCCAGGGTGTTCTGGAACTCCTGGGCTCAAGCAATCCTCTGGCCTCAGCCTCCCAAAACACTGGGGTTACAGGCTTGAGCCACTGCACCCGGCCTCTCTGCACTTTTTACCAACAAAGCTTATCCTTGTGCCAACTGGTGGGAGAATGTTAAAGGGCTAGATACATTTTTCACAGAGCAGGCAGAAAACGGTGAATTTGGCAATAAGTTGATAACTAGCTATGTTGGGAGTCTTAAAACCATTTCCAGATTTACTGAATTGCTAGAAGGGCTCACAGGCCTCATCATAGAGTCCTATTCATGGCTCTCGTGTATTACTGTGAATGGATACAAAGCAAAATTTGCAAAGGGTAAATGTGCATGGGGCAAAGTGTAAAGGAAAACCAGGTGCAAGGTCAAAGGTCCTTTTTCAGTGAAGTCACACAGGATGCACTTCATTCCCTGGTGATTTATGACAATACACGTGAAATGTTGCCAACCAGGGAAACTCATTAGAGTTCAGTGCCCAGGGTTTTTACTGAGAGCTGGACACTTAGGTACCCTCTGCCTGGCATATACCAAAATTCTAGATTCCCAGAAGAAAAGCAGGTCAGGTGTTCAGCATAAACCATGTTGTTTAGTTTGAGCATAAACCATTGTTGAGCATAAACCAAACTATTTAGGCACAGCGAGCCACTCTTATCAGTTAGGGTAGTGGGAACCCTCTCCAAATCCAAATTCCCAGATACCAACTAAGGGACAGTTTTGTAAACAGGTCTTTCAAAGGATGGCCGTCAGGCCTGCTATGTTAATTAACTTTCTGCATACTAGTACATGTGCATGAAGAATTCTGTGAAAGCACAGGAAATAAAATGGTTAACATTGCTCCTGAGTTTGAAAGTTTCAGAGTAATGGGGACTGAGCATGGTTCTGCCAAGTTTGAGAGTAACAGTTGCTCACATTCCAAGGAATTTAATTAGTGAAATCTCATTTTAAATGTTCCTTTTAGGTATTTTCATGCATTTCCTCACTAATTGCGTCCTCTTTCCCTCAAATCACATCCAGCAAAAAAAAAAAAAAAAAAAGAAAAAACAACAACTTAATATTATGAATAATAAACTACAAAACTCCTAAGTGACCACAGAATTTCTCTTCTTAAGAGTATCTTGAGTTTATTAGCTGTTAATAATCAATCCACTACTTTTGTTTCTGGTGCCCATTGGGCCCTCACTGGACTGTGCAGGGCTAGGGACCCTAAGAAGTGAGTATATATACTCTGTAACGTTTTGAGAAATTAAATTAATTGAGCAATCAACTCATTGTTTATATACTTTTTTCAGTATGGAGAAATAATGTTTTATAAATAACTTTCAAGAAGAACATGGATCATTAACCTGACAAATGTTACGCCTCTGTGATAATTAATGTAAACTCTTTATATGGTCATTCACAATAAGTTTTATGAATATTTATTACAACATTGAATGGTATGTCTCTCTTCAGAAAAAATTTTGAGATTTGATGTATAGAATTTTTTGCTTATTTAAAAAAATTCTAGGGTGGGCGCAGTGGCTCATGCCTGTAATCCCAGCACTTTGGGAGGCTGAGGCAGGTGGATCAGTTGAGGTCAGAAGTTTGAGACTAGCCTGGCCAACATAGTGAAACCCTGTCTCAACGAAAAAAAATACATAAAGTAGCTGGGTGTGGTGACATGCGCCTGTAGTCCCAGCTACTCTGGAGGCTGGGGCAGGAGAACTGCTTGAACCTGGGAGGTGGAGGCTACAGTGAGCCAGAATTGCGCCACTGCATTCCAGCCTGGGTGACAGAGCGAGACTCCGTCTGAAAAAAATAATTCCACCTGTCAAAATAGAATGACTTTGTTGAGGCTGCTCGATAAGTTGAAAATATAAACAAAGTAGTATGGTTTTTTATGTGTACATAAGTGTTTTTGGATATGAAATACAACTTTTTCATAGAACAGTCTTTTTTGTGTACTCTCCATAGAAACTTTATAATTAGGAAAAATTGGTGAAAACAAAAAAATTTTGTTTTGGATTTGTTTTAATACATTTAATTTCATCACCTATAAAATATAAAATAAAATAACGTATAAAATAATGGGAGAATTTTTGTTTAGGAAACATGATTATAATGAACTATTTTATATAGAAGGATACCTTTACATGTTCAGCAATTGTTCTGTACTATCATTCTTTCCCTTATTTGGTTATATTAGTTTTGTTTTTTTGAAACAGAGTCTTGCTCTATCACGCACACTGGAGTGCAGTGGCAGGATCTCAGTTCACTGCAACCTCTGCCTCCCAGGTTTAAGCAACTTTCATGCTTCAGTCTCCTGAGTAGCTGGGTTTATAGGCGCACACAACCATGCCTGGCTAATTTTTGTATTTTTAGTAGATATGGGGTTTTACCATGTTGCCTAGGCTGGTCTCGACCTTCTGACCTCTAGTGATCTACCCGCCTCGGCCTCCCAAAGTGCTGGGATTATGGGCATGAGCCACTATGCCTAGCCAAGTTATATTTTTATTCAATGAGAAGTTCTGTATAAGAAATACTTTTGCCAAACTTTATTAGCCCGTCTCAGTAATGTAACTGCAAGACATTTTAACAGTCTTAATTAACATGGTTTAGGGAGTGACAATGAATTCTCCTTTAAGAAACAAACATTTGATAGTTTTTAATTGTAGAGTATGTTAATAAGTAGAAAAATAAGGCAGATAATCAACTGGGGGTTACCTGTTCATATTAAGAGCTAACCTGATCAGATACAGCATCCATTTTCTACAAATTATCAACCTCTTTCCACTTAAATGAAATTTGTTTTAAAAGATTTTTTAAAATAAAATCTTTTTTATGAGTAATCTCCTCAAGTTAGTTTAAAAAAATGTACATTTTAGAAAAAGTTTCTTTTGTTCTTTAGTTCATATAATGGGGGTTACTCTAAGGATTCAATTATATTTCCAGATTATACACATGCAGTGATCATAACATTCCAAGACTTATGTTTCGGGATAAACTCAGTTTAACAGAAAAGTCATACTTTTGGCAGATTGTAACTTTTGGTGACCTGTTGTTGTAGGACATTAGCCTGAGCAGTTACCAGTCACTGAGACAAAAATACTTGGTATTTTGGGGAGATGTAACTAAGCAAAATTTCTAATTTGGACAGTAGCAATTCAGAATTTGTGATAGTGTGAATGTGGCTTTAGCTATAGAATTTACCTTTGTTCTTGGCTGTTCTTGGTGTTTTTGTTCAACACTCCATTTTTCATCAAAAATAGTGTATCATTGACTCTCCACCGAAAGAATCTGTTCCAGGAGAAAACTATTTCCGAAGTAAACGATAGCTGCTTCTCCTGACACTTATTTTTGTAATAAAATTTGTTGGAGTGTCTCAACTTCACAACCTTTTGTTAGTCCAGTAGCATCAGATTTAAACAAAATGTATTTAAATTGCTAATCAGGAAGATAACGTTTTTCCTAGTTAAAAGAAAAAAGGCATTCTGGCATTCTTATACTTCACTGATATTGTGGATACGCATGTTGAGTCTTTCAATGAGATATGCTTTAATAGAGTAGATTATATATTTTTTAGATTAGAATTGCAGCTTAAGGAAACTGATGATGTATTAAATATCAAACCTAAGGAGAACACAAACCTAGGAAATTATTGGGGGCATGTTTAATACCCATTGCTGAGTTAGTCTCTCAACAAATAATGATTACATACAACGTATGTGGTACTGTACTGTGTACATTGGTAGTTGGAAATAAGAACAAGATAGTTTTGCTTTCAAGATAACTTAAAAATAACATATATTAACCTTATGCATTTAAATTTTCACCTAAATCATGAGCGCCTCTTACTTGACATAGGGCCATTGCTTTAAGAGTGTAGTCCCGGGCTGGGCACGGTGGCTTATGCCTGTAATCCCAGCACTTTGGGAGGCCGAGGCGGTTGGATCACGAGGTCAAGAGATCGAGACCATCCTGGTCAACATGGTGAAACCCCGTCTCTACTAAAAATACAAAACATTAGCTGGGCATGGTGGCACGTGCCTGTAATCCCAGCTGCTCAGGAGGCCAAGGCAGGAGAATTGCCTGAACCCAGGAGGCGGAGGTTGCGGTGAGCCAAGATCGCGCCATTGCACTCCAGCCTGGGTAACGAGGGAAACTCTATCTCAAAAAAAAAAAAAAAAAAAAGAGTGCAATCCCCTGTTTGGACTTTTAGAATGTCTTTTTTGCTTAAACCATGCCTAGAATGAATAGTATGTTTAAGTTTCTCTAAACTTGACAGAAAGCTTAAAGGTATTTGTGAAGAACCATGAATGAAAAGTGTTCTGCTAGCTCAGATCTGTTCAATGTGTGGTGCACACATTGATTCTCATCCACAAATTACTGATTAATGACAGATAAGTATAGAAATTGAGAGTAAGTGTTTGGAAATAGGTATAGCAACATGACATTGCTGTAAATCCAAGCATAAGGTTAGGAAACTCTTAATGTGGAAGAGAGTATATAGATCAATTTGGGTGCTGCTGAGATCTGATATTATGTGAGCTGCATATGAATCATGTGCAACACAGTCATATCGGTCTGCAAACAATTGAGAAGGATTCCTTCTCACTATTGTACTTGAATAGTCTTAAAAATAAACAATTAAATGAAAAAGAAAGAGAGGAGAGGTTTTTCATTACAGGTAGTTTAAGAAGCACTATTCTAGAAGGTTTAATAGGTTTTTTTTCTCCTGTCTTTTATTTTTGATTTGCTCACATATAATTAAATAGTACTTTCTTGAGTGACTTGCCTTTGATTTTTTTTCCAGAGCACTTAGGCACAATAGTTTCCTTTATTTGGTCATATTTACTTAGTGTAATATTAATTAAAATATATAATTATAATAACAAGTACAAAACTGACACAAACTGATCTGGCAGCAAATACAACTGACTCTTGGTGACTGTTAACTCAGTTGCGGAGAGAAAAGGCATGCAGGCACACCAGAGAGGAGCCTACTAAGCCATAGGCATTAGTGTGTTGTAAAGAGGGAATGGAATTGGCTAAATGGAGGATGACTGTGAGAGCTTCTGCTATTCATTAGTGCAATAGTAATTTATTTATTTATTATTTATTTATCTTTTTGAGATGTAGTCTCACTCTGTTGCCCAGGCTGGAGTGCAGTGGTGCGATCTCTGCTCACTGCAACTTCTACCTCTGGGGTTCAAGCGATTCTCCTGCCTCAGCCTCTTGAGTAGCTGGGACTACAGGCACATGCCACCACACCTGACTAATTTTTGTATGTTTTTAGTAGAGACGGGGTTTCACTGTGTTGGTCAGGCTGGTCTTGAACTCCTGATCTTGTGATCTGCCTGTCTTGGCCTCCCAAAGTGCTGAGATTACAGGCGTGAGCTACCACCCTGGCCTGCAATAGTAATTTATAGTCAGATACTTGTCCGTGTCATGGAATATATAAATGTAGTAGCGGTTCAGAAAAGAAAGAAATCCTGATGATTGCAGTCCTCAAAGACAGCTTCCCAAAAGAAGTAGCACTTGGATTGGTAGGATTTGGGGTGTTGGCACGGGATACCCAGGCAGGAGAGGAGCATAAACAAAGGTACTGCAGTTGATAGCATATAGTTGAATATATTTTGTCTTTGTTATTTTTTACTCTAGAATGGGCTTTAGGGATGAAGCAGCTGGGTATTTTCATAAAGCAGTGAAACTAAACCCTGATTTCAGTGATGCAAAGGAGAATTTTTATCGTGTTGCAAACTGGTTGGTGGAACGCTGGCACTTTATCATGCTTAATGACACCAAGAGGAATACGATTTATAATGCAGCAATCCAAAAGGCGGTTCGTTTGGGGTCCAAAAGTGTCTTGGACATTGGAGCAGGAACTGGAATACTAAGGTTGGTAGTAACTGCATTTTAATGATATATACTTGTATACTAATGTAGATTAAAGATTTGCCAGATATGGAAAATTTAACATTGGAATTTAAATGTAGAAGTATGGCTGGGCGCGGTGGCTCAAGCCTGTAATCCCAGCACTTTGGGAGGCCGAGGCGGGTGGATCACGAGGTCAAGAGATCGAGACCATCCTGGTCAACATGGTGAAACCCCGTCTCTACTAAAAATACAAAAAATTAGCTGGGCATGGTGGCGTGTGCCTGTAATCCCAGCGACTCAGGAGGCTGAGGCAGGAGAATTGCCTGAACCCGGGAGGCGGAGGTTGCGGTGAGCCGAGATCGCGCCATTGCACTCCAGCCTGGGTAACAAGAGTGAAACTCCGTCTCAAAAAAAAAATATAAAATAAAATAAATGTAGAAGTATTTCTTACAATCTTGTTAGGCTTATTTATGTAGCTATTATTATGTTTTTTACTACAACTTTTATCAAGAACTGGGTGTAACTGCTAAGGAAAATTTGGGATTATTAAAATTTTGAATAATGAGTTTAAGAGTATTTTTTATGTTAACATTCTGGTGGAATCTAGTTGTCCAGGTTAAAGCCCATTAGTATTCATTAAAGATACAATGCCAGTTGTGTTTTAATAGAGTAGATCCCGTGGTTTATTGAATGATTTGTTTCTAGACAAGAGTATTAGTTTATTTTTTAATGCAGAATGTGTAATGATTGTGTTAAAGAATAAAAGGAAAAACACCATGTTTTAGCATCAAAATTTCCTTAAAATTTGAGAAAATACAGCAGATTATTTTTTCTTGATGTAACACTTTTTTCTCTTGTAGCATGTTTGCGAAAAAAGCTGGAGCACATTCTGTGTATGCCTGTGAGTTATCCAAGACCATGTATGAACTCGCCTGTGATGTAATGGCAGCAAACAAGTTGGAAGCAGGGATCAAACTCTTACATATGAAGTCACTTGACATAGAGATTCCGAAACATATTCCTGAAAGGTATTACCATGTAAACTGATTTTAGTGTTTATACTTCTCTTTTTTTAAAAAAACTAAGATGTATTTCTAGTTTTCAGTCCAAATAAAATGCTACAAATCCCTTATTTTGTAAAGATATGGATATAGGATAGGATAGTTTATTGAAAGACATATTTAAATAAAATTATATTCTTTAATAAAAATATTTAAAGATCTGGAAAAAAATTTGTGACAAGGGATTTAATAAACTTGATCTTAGCAAGTTACTTTACCTTTGTGTGTTTTTAAAAAAATTTTTATTTTGAAAAATTTTTTCTTTTAATAGAGACAGGGTTTCCCTATGTTGGTCAGGCTGGCTTTGAACTCCTGACTTCAGGTGATCCACCTGACTCGGTCTCCCAAAGTGCTGGGATTACAGGTGTGAGCCACCACACCTGGCCTTTACCTTTGTTAATTTCAGTGTTCCTGTTTGTAAAAATAGATAATTCATCTTGTGGTCAATAACTACTTAAAAGTTGTACTTAAAAAGAAAACATAAGCAGTTCAGATTCAATGGACTTACCACATTTTGTGTTAATATCCTTGTTTAAAATGAAAGCTTTGGAAATGTCAGCTGTCAGCATATTTTGGCATGGGCCCTTTAAATGATTTGAATATAGTTCATATAAGTCTTGGGTTTTTAGTATATTTTCTCACTGTGATCCATATCATAAGGGTGATGAAATTTTAGAGCTGGAAGGAATTTAAAAATGATCTGGTTCACTATTCATTTTAGAGACAAAGTTTTCTTTATGTAGCACTTACTTTACCTATGTCTTCTGGGTCTGTCTTCCCATCTTACTTCAATTCAGTTTGTACTGAAAGAAGACGTTTTTGTTCCTTATATAAACTATGACTTTAAAAAGTCTTCTTCCATATATATAATAATGTTTATGTTAACATAATGCCGACACTTTTCAATGGTCTCTACAGTTATTCTCATGAGAAAATTCCTGTTGGATTAAGGCAAATGTCATACCCGTTTTATAGAAAAAAATGCTCTCCTCAACTGTCTTGTTCCACTTGGGCTGCCATAATGAAATACCACAGACTGGGTGGCTTTAATAATAGACATTTATTTTCTCACAGCTCTGGAGGCTGGAAGACCATGATCAAGGTGCTGGCAAGTTTGCTTTTTGTGAGGATTCTCTTCCTGAATTGCAGATGCTGCTTTCTTGTTGTGTCTTTACATGGCCTTTCCTTCTCCAAATATAGTCAGTTTGGGGGTTAAGGGCTTCAACATGAATTTTAGGAGGGACATGAGTCAGCACGAATCAAAGTTACCTTAATGTAATTTATCTTTTTCTCACAGATAATGTTTAGAAAGATCTATTGGTTTTGAAATCAGAAGCTATGGATTCCAGATTAGACTGTTATTTAGTTTGACCTTAAGCAAATCTCTGGATATTAGATATTCAAGATATTAGATTAGATGATTTGAAACACCTTTCACATTTTAGGTGTATGCAATCATAAATACTGGATATTTTCTGTATATGTTGGGTTTAGGCATTGTGGAGGATACCAAAGTCATTGTTACCCTCAAGGCACTTACAATCTAGATAGGAAGATAAAGAATATTTATGAAATTTTTCTTATCTTAGAACTACATAATGAGTGATACTGGCAATAAATGTTGAAGGAGTTCAGAGAAGGGAGAAACTATTTTAGTATGTCTTTGAGTAAAATTTTCTAGAAAGAAAGAATGGACAGAAGAGCAGAGTTCTGGGGACTAGGCTTTTGCAAAGACTTAGACAGTGGGTAAAGGAAGAGTAGTGATAAGAAAGGCACAGTCAACATGTAGGAGGCAAACATGGTTGATACAGTGCCATAGAAGGTAGAGATAGATTTTCCGAGGGAGGGCTCTCCTACAGTCAGTGTTATTTAGAGATCAAAAAAATGACACCCAAGAAAGAGGATTCATTTTAATAAAGCGGGGAGTTATTGATGGTAAAACATATTTTTATAGACTGTTGGAGATGGAAGTCTACTTGCTTGGCATTAAGGAAGGAGACTGATAAAGGTAATGGATATGAACCACTGTTAAATGTAGGCAATGAAAGAATAACCTGGAGGGAGAACAAGGCCAAATGAAGGTTGTCAATCCTCTCTCCCCCACTGCGCCCACCGCCCTCCCATCTTCCAAACCAAGGAGAAGGAGCCAGTGGAGAACAAAGGGGATTAAGGAACATTCCAGTAAAGTTCCTCAAGATTCAGCAGTAGATACTAAAAATGAAATGTATTAGGAAATTTTACATATGGACTGTTTCTATAATATACTCTTCCTTTCTCCTCTCAGCTTTGACATCTTTTTATAATAGCATGATATTTTACTTACATATATCTTTGAAAAATCATTCTATAGAGTGTCCCTAGTTGTAACAGAAACTGTCGATGCAGGTTTATTTGGAGAAGGAATTGTGGAGAGTTTGATTCATGCATGGGAGCATTTACTTTTACAGCCAAAGGTAAGCAGTATGAAAATACTTAAAATTGATTAAGAATTCATTATTTCATTAGAGATTTTTTGAATCCTTAGTATATTTACAAAGCAATATGAAATATATTTTCCATTGTCAAGGTGTACATACTGTGTGGTTGGAAAGAAATCTATGCAAAAAACATTTACTAACAACATGATACAGTATCTGCTTATGTGCCCAAATGAGATATACAGGCAAAAATACTCCAGGAAAGAATTCATAGGAATTGAGATTACTTTATGGAGGGACTGACTATGGGATTCTTGAGTAGGGTTTTGAAAAGGGAGGTACTTTCAGTCTTACAGACCTCACTGCCTAGAATTTTTGCAAATTACCAAAAGGGAGTGTAGCAATAGCTGGGTTGGTACTGATTTAAGTTACCTATTGAACCCAGGCTATGGATTGGACAGGACTTTTTTTTTTTTTGAGACAGTCTTGCTCTATTGCTAGGCTGGAGTGTAGTGGCGTGATCTCAGCTCATCGCAGCCTCTGCCTCCTGGTTCAAATGATTCCCCTGCCTCAGCCTCCTGAGTAGCTGGGACTATAGGTGCGCGAACCATGCCTGGCTAATTTTTTATATTTTAGTAGAGACAGGGTTTCACCATGTTGGCCAGGATGGTCTCGATCTCCTGACCTTGTAATCTGCCTGTCTTGGCCTCCCAAAGTCCTGGGATTATAGGCGTGAGCCAGCGCGCCCGGCGCCAGGACTAACTTTTGTCAAATTATATTTTGCATTGAAATCCTCTGTTGTAGCCCACAAATCATTGATTTGGTTTAAATGATATGAATTATCAATGAAAGGATTTTAATATGTAATAAAAATTCAGTATTGACAGAAAATGATTTGGATTTAAAATTGCTAGTTAAGGTTGAAAAGAGCAATTTTTTTTTTTTTAAATAGAGACAGGGTTTCACCATGTTTGCCTGGCTCTAGTCTTGAACTCCTAGCCTCAAGTGATTCTCCTGCCTTGGTCTCCCAAAGTGCTGGGATTACAGGTGTGGCCACTGCTCCTGGCCAAACAATTTATTGTAGGTAATGATACTGATTTCTTGATCAAAGTCATACCTAAATCTTTTTTTCTATGCAGACTTACAGTCCTTTCCTCCTCCCATCCTCCCTCTTTTCTTGTATCCTTTGCATTTGTATTGTGGAAAAGGAAAAAAATATATATATACACACATACATACATACATACATACATACATACATACATACATATATATACATATATAGCAGTGAAAATACTTATTCTGTTTTTTTTGAGATGGGATCTCACTCTGTTGCCCAGGTAGGAACACAGTGCCACCTTTTTTTGCTTACTGCAGCCTCAAACTCCTGGGTTTAAGTGATCCTTCCATCTCAGCCTCCCAATGTGACCATACTTGGCTAATTAAAAAATGTTTTCTTCTGTAGAGATAGGGTCTTGCTATGTTGCCTGGGCTAGTCTCAAACTCCTGGCCTCAAGTGGTTCTCTCTCCTTGGCCTTCCAAAGTGCTGGAATTACAGGTGTGAGCTGCCATGATGTCAGCTCACTGCAACCTCTGCCTCCTTGGTTCAAGCGATTTTCGTACCTCAGCCTCCTGAGTAGCTGGGACTATAGGCATGTACTACTATGCCCAGCTAATTTTTGTATTTTTAGTAGAGACAGAGTTTCACCGTGTTAGCCAGGATGGCCTTGATCTTCTGACCTCATGATCTGCCCACCATGGCCTCTGAAGTGCTGGGATTATGGGAATGAGCCACTGTGCCTGGCCCAAAAATAATTTTTAAGGAAGAAAAGAGTTCTTTAAGTTATGTGTCCTTACTTACTGCTTTTAGGTTTTTAAAGTTACATTTTCATAGCTTATCATTATGTACACATAATTTTACATATGTGATAACATAATTTTTGTTTTTTTTTTTTTTAGACCAAAGGTGAAAGTGGTAATTGTGAAAAGTATGGAAAAGTTATACCAGCAAGTGCTGTTGTATTTGGGATGGCAGTAGAATGTGCAGAGATAAGAAGACATCATAGGTAAGTGTATTAGTCTGTTTTCACACTGCTATAAAGAACTTCCTGAGACTGGGAAATTTATAGAGGAAAGAGGTTTAAATGACTCACAGTTCTGAATGCTTGGAGGCCTCAGGAAACTTACAAACATGGCAGAAGGGGAAGCAGGCACGTCTTACATGGCAGTAAGCAGGTGAGAGGGAGAGGAGGCGGGGAAAGCACGAGACCATGTGCATGAGTGTAGGAAACACTACCATTTGTAAAGCCATCAGATCTCGTGAGAACTCACTTCCTGTCATGAGTTTAAAGGTCACAAAACTACAAATTCTCACCTGAATACATATTCACTAATATGATTTCTTTTATAACAAAGCATAAATATAATTGCCTATTAATCAGAGAAGTGGCAATTAAAACCAATGGGATAACATTTTCTTTTTTTTTTTTTTTTTAGACGGAGTTTCGCTCTTGTTACCCAGGCTGGAGTGCAATGGCGCAATCTTGGCTCACCGCAACCTCCGCCTCCTGGGTTCAGGCAATTCTCCTGCCTCAGCCTCCTGAGTAGCTGGGATTACAGGCATGTGCCACCATGCCCAGCTAATGTTTTGTATTTTTAGTAGAGACGGGGTTTCACCATGTTGACCAGGATGGTCTCGATCTCTTGACCTCGTGATCCACCCGCCTCGGCCTCCCAAAGTGCTGGGATTACAGGCTTGAGCCACCGCGCCCGGCCCGGGATAACATTTTCTAACTGCTTATGTTAGCACATTAAAGTTGTATGATGTTTTATTTTCTCATAGGTGTAGGGAAAATTTATATACTGTAGATAAAACATTTTAGTAGCTTGATTTGGCATTTTCTAACAACACTAAAGATGTTTGTAGTCCTTGATCTAGCATTTCTATGTCTGGGAATCTATCCTGATAAATACTCATACATATGTGGAGTGATGTGTGTACAGGGATGTCCACGGTAATACTGTAATTGGAAAAATTAAGGCAAACAAAAAATTATCTGAATGTTTATATTAATAAGAAAATACTTCAATAAATTATGATATAATAGTCACCTAATACAAAAAATAGTTAAGGTATATGCATAGACAAGGAAAGAAGTTTATAGTATACTGTTAAGTGAGAAAGACAAGGCATAATCTTAGGAGCAGTGAGCATACCTAGAACCCAGATCTTGGTTTTTAAATACCATTTCTCACCAAAGGAACTATAGCTTCTTGAAGCAGTGGCTGATTCCAGTACTGGGGTGGAATAGATTCAAGATGATTCTGGGACATTTTGTATTAGAAGGTGAGGAAGTGCTCAAAAAGAATTTAGTGGGGGGAAAGGGGAGCAAAAGGACACAGCAGCATGCTTGAAGAGTCTCTCACTGGCCAAATTTGGGACAATTTAATCACCAAAATAAAGAAGGGGCCTAATGGATTAAAACCCACTGAATAAGAATCCGTGAATTTCTACATATCTTAAGAGATTAATAAATACATACAGGGGGGTAAAACTACAACTCATCCTTACAGTAAATGCTGACTAATAGTATGTATAGGAAAAACGAGGCAGAATTACTTTTTGGGAGGCAAGAATCATGAATAGATGCTAAATCAATAGAGGGAAATCTGATGAGGATCAGGGCATTTATATAGTTTCAAAGTATCTCTCAAATTACTACAAAAGGAAAGATCGTAAGTATGTAGGGAAGAAACCACACAATATCTTTTTTTTTTTTTTTGAGACAGAGTCTCACTCTGTTGCCCAGGCTGGAGTGCAGTGGCACAATCTCGGCTCACTGCAATCTCTGCCGCCTGAGGTCAAGCAATTCTCCTGCCTCAGCCTCCCAAGTAGCTGGAAATACAGGTGCCCGCTACCACACCTGGCTAATTTTTATAATTTTAGTAGAGATGGGGTTTCACCATCTTGGCCAGGATGGTCTTGAACTCTTGACCTCATGATCCACCTGCCTCAGCCTCCCGAAGTGCTGGGATTACAGGCATGAGCCACTGCGCCTGGCCTTAACTTTAATTTTATTTTACTGTAAGTTCTGAGATACGTGTGGAGAACATGCAGGTTTGTTACATATATATACATGTGTCATGGTGGTTTGCTGCACCTATCACGCTGTCATCTAGGTTTAAAGCCCCACATGCGTTAGGTATTTGTCCTAATGCTCTTCCTCTCCTTGCCCCTATGTTGACAGGCACCAGTGACCACACATCTTAACCAAGTGATTAAAGCTAACATCACCAGTAAGATTCCTCCAGATTTGATGCTTTGAGGATGCATTTCTTATATAGTACCACATCCAAAATGTACAACCTGTGATAATCTAATTGTGAGAAAACCTCAGACAAACCCAAGTTGGAACCATTCTATAAAACAATTGGCCTATTTTCTTAAAAAATGTCAGTGGCATGAGAGATAGAGCAAAGATGAAGAACTGTTTCAGATTAAAGGAGATTAAAGAGACAGGGTAGCTAAATTGAAACTGTGACTTGTATTGGGGAAAAAAACTATATTTTTTGAGACAGGGTTTTGCTCTGTTGCCCTGGTTGGAGCGCATTGGTTCAATTATGGCTCACTGCAGTCTTGACCTGCCAGACTTAAGTGATCCTCCTACTTCAGCCTCCTGAGTAGCTGTAACCACAGGTGTGTACCACCATATCTGGTTAATTTTTAAAATTTTTTATAGAGACAGGGTCTTGCTGTGTTGCCCATGCTGGTCTTGTACTCCTGGGCTCAAGGGATCCTTCTGCCGTAGCCTCCTAAAGTGCTTGGATTACAGGCATGAGCCACTGTGCCCTGCCTTCATTATTGATTTTTGATTCAGTTGACAAATACAGAATATGAAGTTTAGGTTAGATAATACTGGCTGGGTGCTGTAGCTCACACCTGTCATCCCAGCACTTTGGGAGGCCGAGGTGGGCAGATTACAAGGTCGGGAGATTGAGACCATCCTGGTGAACATGGTGAAACCCTGTCTCTACTAACATGCAAAAAAATTAGCTGGGCATGGTGGTGCGCATCTGTAGTCCCAGCTACTCAGGAGGCTGAGGGAGGGGAATTGCTTGAACTGGAAGGTGAAGTTTGCAGCAAGCTGAGATCGCCCCACAGCACTCCAGCCTGGCGACAGAGCAAGACTCCGTCTCAAAAAAAAAAAAAAAAAAAAACAACCCAAAACAAAAAAACCCTGATTTTGATTGCTGTGGTTAAGAGAATATTCTCATTTTTAATAAAGATACACTGAAGTATCTTTTGAGAGATAAAGAGACATGATGAATACAACCTACTCACAGGTGGTACAGAATGTTTCAGTAATGTACAAATAGAGTGTTATATACAAATATAAAAAAGGTATGGAAGGACACACATTAAAATCTTTTACTATATTGCTCAAAGTTTTGACAGTATATATTCAAGTAGTTTATAATACATCCGAAAGAAATTGTCTGGCCGGGCGCAGTGCTCACACCTGTAATACCAGCACTTTTGGTGACTGCAGGGGGCAGATTGCCTGAGCTCAGGAGTTTGAGACCAGCCTGGGCAACATGGTGAAACCCTGTCTATATAAAAATTACAAAAATTAGCCAGCCATGGTGGCATGCACCTGTAATCCCAACTATTGAGGAAGCAGAGGCAGGAGAATTGCTTGAGCCTGGGAGATGGAGGTTGCAGTGAGCCAAGATTGTGCCTTTGTACTCCAGCCTGGGTGACAGCATGAGGCCTTGTCTCAAAAAAAAAAAAAAAAAATTGTCACATATTTTTTGTTTTAACTTGTGATTTTTAATTTTGAGTTATTAAAATCATTAGTAGTTCCATTTGCTGGTTCATCTTTTGAGAGTGTAAGAAAATAATCTGTAAAAGTATGTTATTTGAACTTGAAACTTTATAAAGGCAAATTCTCTAAAAAAAAAAAGTAATGCCACTGAGATGAGGTGAGATGAGATGAGGTTGGAGTATTTTTTCCTTTTACAAAATCTTGTTTAAATTTTCATAAAGTATTTTTTGATTATAAATCTTCTTTTTTGCTGCTTTTTTGAGACAGGGGGTCTCTCTCTGTTGCCCAGGTTGGAGAGCAGTGATGTGATCATAGCTCACTGCAGCCTTGAACTCCTAGGCCCAAGTGATCCTCCTGCCTCAGCCTCCCAAGTATCTAGGACTCCAGACACATACCACCATACCTGGCTATTTTATTTTATTTAGAAGAATCTTTCTATGTTGTCCATGCTGGTCTCTTAACTCCTGGGCTCAACTGATCCTCTCATCTTGGCCTCCCAAAGTGCTGGGATTACAGGCATGAGCCACCATGCCTGGCCCAATGTAAATTTTACTGACATCAGACATTTTTATGGTAAGTGTGTAAGCCATAAATTTGTGATTTGATGAATTATCATGACGTTGATAGACTTGGGTAATCAGTGCTGAGATCAAGGACGAGAATATTATCGCTATATAATGTAAAGTGCACAGGAAGAAACCCTTTCTCTTTACCAGTGCCCACTCTCCCTGGAGCACTTACTATCCTGACTTCTAACACCATAGATGAGTGTTGCTTGTTTTGAATTTCATACGAATAGAACCATACAGTGTGATTTGTTTTTGTGTGCCTAGCTTCTTTTGTGTTTACTTTGTTCTCATTGCCGAATCATACTCCATTATATGACTATACCAGATTTGCCTGTTATAGTACTGATAGATGTTTAGGTTATATCAGTTTTTTTGGCTTTCAGAAGCAGTGCAGCTATAAACATTCTTGAACATAATATGTATTAATTTCTGTTGGCTATATTCTCAGAAGTGGAAGTGCCAAACACTGTGAGGTTCTTCCATTAAGAATGAATCTGAATAGGTATGTTCAGTTCAAGTTGGCACTACAAAGCAGCCTTCCAAAGTGATCTTACTAATTTTATACTCCAATGGTGTGTGAGTCTGTATCCTCACCATACTTGGTATTGACTACTAGTTTTTTTTTTTTTTTTTTCCATTCTGCTAAATGTGTAGTATGCATTGTGATTTTAACTCCATTTCCCTGATGGCTGTTGAAGCTGAGCACCTCTTCATGTGCTTATTGGCCATTTGGATATGCTCTTTTGTGAAGTGTCTAAGTCTTTTGCCCATTTTTGGTTTTTATTAATATGTAGGAATTTTAAAATATATTTTGGTTATGAGCCCTTTGTTGAATATAGTTATTACAAATATCTTCTCTCAGTGATTTACCTTTTACTTTCTTACAGGGTATTTTTTTTTTTATAGCAGAAGTTCTTAAATTTATTGTAGACCTGTTTATAGTTGTTTTCCTTTATACTTAGTGGTGGTATATGTGTATGTATGTAGTTATGTTTAAGATATCTTTGCTCATGAGATTTTATTTCATTTTTGTATTTTTTTCTGGACTCAATATTAGATAATGTTACTTTATTCTAAAAAAAATCCATTTTCCTTCCCTTCCCCTATTTTCTCTCTCTACAGAGTGGGTATTAAGGACATTGCTGGTATCCATTTGCCAACAAATGTGAAATTTCAGAGTCTGGCTTATTCTTCTGTAGATACCGAAGAAACAACTGAACCTTATACAACTGAAAAGATGAATCAAGTTCCTGGAGGATATTTGGCTTTGACAGAGTGCTTTAAAATTATGACAGTAGATTTCAACAACCTTCAGGTGAAAAAGAATTCGGTTACTATTTTCAAGCATTAAATTTCATGCATTGTTTAAAATAATATATAGGACAGTCTTATTTTATGAGTTTGCATGAGATTCCACTTACTGTATGTAAAGAAAATGATTAAAGAGTAATTAGAATTTCTTGCTGGAATTATTCTCTTACTTACTTAATTTATTTTGAGACAGTGTCTTGCTCTGTCACCCAGGCTGGAGTGCGGTGATACCTACCATCTCAGCTCACTGCAGCATCAACCTCCTGTGTTCAAGCAGTCCTCCTGCCTCAGCCTCCAATTAGCTACAGGCATGTGCCACTGTGCCCGGCTAATTTTTGTATTTTTAGTAGAGATGGGGTTTTGCCACGTGGCCCAGGCTGGTCTTGAACTCTGAACTCAAGTAGTCTGCTGACACTGGCCTCCCCAAGTGCTAGGATTACATGCATAGGAACCACCGTACCCAACCTGCTTACTTTAAATACAGAGAACCTCTCCCCGCCTCCCCACCCCATTCTTAGGAGCTCTTAACATACTGCCATACAATTATAATTATCCTTGTGTTATGCAGGTGAGGAAATTGTTGCTCACATTAAATAATTTCCCCCCAAGTTATTCAGCATGTGAATACAGGGGCAGGAATTCTAATGTAGGTCTTTCTGACTTTTCTCTGTATCATGCTGCCATTTCAAATTAACAAAATGAACAGTAATCCAAATCTCTAGGTTATATGTGTATTGTGGTGACCAGCCTTTATGGTTTGCCAAGGACCGAAATGGGTTCCAAGACCTGGGACTTTCTGTTTTGAAACCAATACAGTCCTAGGAAAAGCAAGAGAAGTTGATTACCCTGGTGCGTATATGTGTGTGTTGGTGAATGGTGTGAGGATGTTCTATATAAGGAAAGTGCCCAAAGAAATTGGAAAGATTACATGGAATTCTCTAAAGGTCTTTAATAGGTAAAGTTAAATGTCCAAGTACGTAAATGTCATAAGTGAAACCTGTTTGGAGATAGAAGACTTTGTGAGGGTAATTTTAGCCTAATTTGTTTTTTTTTTTTTTTTTGAGACAAAGTTTTGCTCTTGTTGCCCAGGCTGGAGTGCAATGGTGTGATCTTGGCTTACAGCAACCTCTGCCTCCCAGGTTCAAGAGATTCTCTTGCCTCAGCCTCCTGAGTAGCTGGGATTATAGGCACCTGCTACCACGAGTGGCTAATTTTAGTAGAGACAGGGTTTCACCATGTTAGCCAGGCTGGTCTCCAACTTTTAACTTCAGGTGATCCACCTGCCTTGGCCTCCTAAGGTGCTGGGATTATAGGTGTGAGCCACCTCGCCTGGCTAGCCTAAGATTTTCATAATTTAATAGAAGCTTTCATTTATTATTTGTTGCAACATTGTTCTTGAGGTGATCTGGAACTAATTTAACAATTTGGCCTTGCTTACTGAGGCTGAGCTTTCTGAGCTTCAAGAGCATTCCTTACCTGTTCTGACTTTCAATGGCAAGTAACATGTTTGTAGCTGCCAGTTACCCCTAAAATATCCTTTTATTATTTTAAGGCCTTTTAAAATTTTAATTTTTCTTATCCACTGCCAGTTACCCCCAAAATATCCTTTTATTATTTTAAGGCCTTTAAAAATTTTAATTTTTCTTATCCACACACACAAATCTTATTAAGGTTTTAATTCCAAAAGTCATGCCTACCTGTTTAATACTTTCAAGCAATATAGGATAGAAAGGAAAAAGTCCTAGTATTTTTCTTACTTTTTTTTGAGATGGAGCCTTGCTGTATCATCAGGCTGGGGTGCAATGGCATGATCTTAGCTCACTGCAGCCTCCACCTCCTGGTTCAAGCAATTCCCCTGCCTCAGCCTTCAGAGTAGTTGGGACTACAGGTGCACACCACCATGCGTGGCTAATTTTTTTGTATTTTAGTAGAGAGTTTCACCCCGTTGGCCAGGTTGGTCGTGATCTCCTGACCTTATGATCCGCTTGCCTTGGCCTTCCAAAGTGCTGGAATTACTGGCATGAGCCACCATGCCCAGCCATTTTTCTTCTTGTTTAAAATCTTAACCCTTCTTTTGCCAGGTCACTAGTTTGAAATGTATCTTTCCAGATTTGCTTTTCTATTCTTACACATACACACGCGTGCGCGCACACACACACACACACACTCACTCTCTCTCTCTCTCTCTCTCCTCGCCACTTCCTTTCTTTCCCTGCCCCCCCACCCCCCGCTATTTTTTAAACAAAACAATCCCCACTACTTTGTCACTTAACCTTTTTCATTCAACAATATGTTGTGGACTAATTTCCATATCAGCGATATATATCTGCCTCTTTATTTTTAATAATAGCTGCATGGTATTCCAGTAAAATAGGTCAGAGCTTCCCAACCAGTATGCCTTACGTGGTTATAGGCGTGCCAAGATACCGAATCCCCAAGGGAGCTGGGCAGGACTAAGAACTCCAGAGATGGACAATGGTAAGACATTGAGGTATGAACATATGAAATGTATAAAACCCTTTCATTTCTTTTACATTTTTCTCAGGAATTAAAAAGTCTTGCAACTAAAAAGCCTGATAAGATTGGTATTCCTGTTATTAAAGAAGGCACACTAGATGCTATTATGGTTTGGTTTGTGCTCCAGCTTGATGATGAACATAGTTTATCCACCAGTCCTAGTGAGGAAACATGTTGGGAACAGGCTGTCTACCCTGTTCAAGACCTGGCAGGTAGGTCTTGTCAATTTTTTTTTTAAAACCTCTTGCTTTAATCTTCTAAGTATTTGAGTCAGTGGCAAAAAAAAAAAAAAAAAAAAAAAATAATAATAATAATAATAAATAAAATAAATAAATAATAACTCTGCTGCATAGCACTCCAAAAGCCTATCATTAAATTATTTCTTTGGCTCTGATTTTTCTGGTTGCCAGTAGATGAAAGAAATCCTCCTCCATTATTTCATGGAAAGTAGTGGAAAAGTATTGCTTTTAGTGCAGAAGTTCTTACTCCTTAGAGAAGCTGAGGATATCTGTGGAGCCCTGGATCAAAAAAAAAAAAGTACATACTCATAAAAGCACAAAATTTTTCAGTTTTAGAGAGTTCATGGATCTGGTATTAAAGATTTTTTTTTTTAGTAGGAATATTTTTCACAGCGATGTGATGGGTTTCAGTAAGTTTAAAGCAGATGAATTATATAGAAAAACTGCCCTTTTTAGGCTGGGTATGGTGGCTGACATCTGTAACCCCAGTACTTTGGGAGGCCCAGGTAGGACTGCTTGAGGCCAGGAGTTTGAGACCAGCCTGGGCAACATAGCAAGGCCTCAGTTCTACAAAATAATAATAATAAAAAATTACCTGGGCATGGTGGCAAGTGCTTGTAGTCCAAGAAGGATTCCTTGAGTCTAGGAGGTTGAGGTTGCAGTGAGCCAAGATTGTAACACTGAACTCTAGCCTGGGCAATAGAGCAGTGTTGCCCCCACACACACGTGCCTGTGTGCACACACAGAAAAACTCTACCTTTCTTAAACTGGAAGTTAATACATCTATTTCTGTTTAGTTTCTTAATCAAGGATCTAATTTGGCAAGGTCATAAAGGCCTGGAATTAGTATATTGTTTTGACTAGTATGTTGTTTTTGGAGTCAGGTAGATTTGGATTCAATTCTTGTCTCTGTTACTTACAGATTCCTTCTTGGTCATCCTTGCCAGTTGTTTTTTAGAGTTTTTGTTGTATCATATATAAAAATGGGACAATACCATTTATCTTGCCGCACTCTTATAGGGATTATTAGAGATAGTGGGTATAAAATGCCTACCACAGGGACTGGCACTCAGTAAATGACAGTTTTTACTTGTGTTTGTTTTAATTCTCTTATACCTGTAGTAACTTAGACAGATGGCCTTTTGTTTTTAATCCTTAAAGAAAGGACATTTACACGTTTAAACATAAGAATAGCAATTTGTGGCTGGGCTTAGTGGCTCACGCCTGTAATACCAGCACTTTGGGATCCTCCTGCTGAGGTAGGAGGATTGCTGGCGTTCAGGAGCTTAAGACCAGTCTGGTCTCTACTAAAAATTAAAAAAAATTCAGGCATGGTGGCAAGCGCCTGTAGTCCCAGCTAGTCAGGAGGGTGAGGTTGAAAGATAGCTTGATCCCTGAGATTGAGGCCACAGGGATCATACCACTGCACTCCAGCCTGGGCAACAGAGCAAGACACTGTCTCCAAAAAAAACCAAAAAACCAACAAAATAGAGTAACAACTTGTATTTTCAACTGGTACCAGGGCTAATGAGAAGGAATTGTGACTATACATTTATACGTTTACATTGAAAAATGTTACTACGTGTAGGCCAGACGCAGTGGCTCACTCCTATAATCCCAACACATTGGAAGGCTAAGGCAAGAGGATCACTTGAACCCAGGAGTTCAAGACCAGCCTGAATAAAATAGCAAGACCTCATCTCTATTAAAAAAAAAAAAAATTAGTTGGGTATGGTGGCATGCATCCATAGTCCCAGACTTGGGAGGCTGAGGCAGGAGGATCGCTTGAACCCAGGAGTTGGAGGCTGCAGGGGGCCATGTTATGCCACTGCATCCCAGCCTGGGTGACAAAGTGAGACCTCTTCTCAAAAGACAAAACAAAACAAAACAAAAGTTCTCCCACATATGAAAGGAGTATGATATGGTCTTTATTGTAAGCCTTAGTTCTTCCTTATACTTTCAAGTTCCTAGACATGCAATAGTGTCTAAAATACAGATAAGAAGTATTACTGATATGATTCTGTTGAACGTTATCTTGTTCCTTTGGAAATTTCTTTTAGTGAAATGAATGTCCCTTTAAAGTGAGGTTTGATATTTATCCCTGAATTTTATCTTTGTTATCTTTGGTGGAGTACTGTTCCCTGCAGTACTCCACCAAACCCCCAAGTTGGGGATATGGAGAGACCTAGTGATTGCAGTAAAAACACTGTCATACTGATAGCCTTAGGGTCAATAATGGGGCTCTTGAATGTCTCCATTATGCTGCTGGTTAATTGAATCTTCAGACTTCACTTTCTCCTTAAGTAAAGCTGGTAGAGTTTTCGTAGGTTTTTTTTTTTTTTTTTTTTTTGTATATGAAATGAATATTTGTAATCCTTTCTATAGTGATTTAAAGAATGGGAGGTTAAATGGTTAAATAGAGGATGGAGATGTTTATGTGATCCTCAGGCTTATGAGCACTCCTTATTAATTTTTTTCTTTCTTTCTATTTAATGAAGACTATGGGATAAAGCCTGGAGACCATGTGATGATGGAAGTGTCTTGTCAAGACTGTTACTTAAGAATCCAGAGTATTAGTGTCTTGGGTTTGGAATGTGAAATGGATGTTGCAAAAAGTTTTACCCAGAATAAAGACTTGTTATCATTAGGAAATGAGGCTGAACTTTGTAGTGCCCTCGCCAACCTTCAGACCAGTAAACCAGATGCTGTAGAGCAGACGTGTGTTTTGGAATCTACAGAAATTGCTTTGCTAAACAACATTCCATATCATGAAGGCTTTAAAATGGCAATGAGGAAAGTTTTGTCTTCACTGACTCCAGAGAAACCGTGTCAGACCATGGACACTCACTGTCAGAATAATGAGACGAGCTCTGGAACTGGGCAGAGTAATACTGTACAGAGCATCCTTGAACCTTTCTATGTGTTAGATGTGTCTGAAGGCTTCTCTATTCTGCCTATTATTGCTGGCACACTTGGGCATGTTAAACCATACAGTTCTGTGGAGAAAGACCAGCATCGGATTGCTCTGGACCTCATATCTGAAGCCAATCACTTTCCTAAAGAAACACTTGAGTTTTGGCTGAGACATGTGGAGGATGAATCTGCTATGTTACAAAGGCCAAAATCAGACAAGTTATGGAGCATAATTATATTGGATGTCATTGAGCCATCTGGGCTCATTCAGCAGGAAATAATGGAAAAAGCTGCAATATCCAGGTAAAACGCAAAATAATAATTTCTGGCTTTTTTTTTTTTTTTTTGAGCTCAAATTTTATGTAAATTCCTTAAGTTCTTTAATGGCATAACTGTAAAAATAAGATGATTGTATGCTCCTCAAGCATTATTTTTCAGGATCCGTGACTTCATTTGATTCTAAAATCATCCCAGGTATGGCCAGTGGGAGCTCCTTTAAATGAACTACTATGTCTTTTTGACATGTTCCCATAATTCTTTGAGCGTGTTCTTTCTTTGGTGCAACCAGATGTTTTATTTTCATCTTGAATTTTTGTCTGCCCCAAGCTTAGAGTCTTAGAATCAGTCTTTCTCCAAGGGACTCTGGTTCCTTTTAGTGGAGAACTATATTTTGAAACCAAGTTCTTTTTTTCTTTAGATGGAGTTTCGTTCTTGCTGCCCAGGCTGGAGTGTAATGGTGCGATCTTGGCTCACTGCAGCCTCCGCCTTCTGGGTTCAAGCGATCCTCCTGCCTCAGCTTCCCAAGTAGCTGGGATTACAGGGGTGCACCACAATGCTCAGCTAATTTTGTATTTTTAGTAGAGACAGGGCTTCACCATGTTGGTCAGGCTGTTCTTGAACTCCTGACTTCATGTGATCCACACCCCCGTTGGCCTCCCAAAGTGCTGGGATTACAGACATGAGCCACCATGCCCAGCTGAAACCAAGATCTTGATGATAGGTATGTATACTCATTGCTACTGGTCATTGCTTTTAGGCCCTCTGAATTGAGAAAGCTAGGAAGAGGATATGTGTGTTTTGTGTGTGTGTACACAGGCATGGATCCATATATACATGTGCACAATCATACACATACAGGTATTTTTTATATCTGTATCTATTTATCTATATAAAACCATGAGTGAATACTGATACTTTCAGTTCTAATCCACTACCACATGGTACATTGCAGTGTTCTCTTTTTTCATATTTGTATTATTTCTCCGGCAGTAAAAGCCTGACTCTCACTAACATAATATACTTACTCATTTGCTCATAGGGAGAATGCACATAACATTGTTTCAAACTTGCTAACACACACTGCTGTGGAAAGCAAATCTACCAACCAGAGTTCAGTATTAGTTTATAGATTTTTTTTTTTTTCTTTAGACACAGGGTAGGGTTGAATAGGGTTTAGAGGGGGCTTGGGGTGGTTCTCACTATGCTGCCCAGGCTGGTCTTGAACTCCTGGGCTCAAGTGATTTTTCCATTTCAGCCTTCTGAATAGCTAGGGTTTTAGGCATATGCCACTGCTTATAGGTTCACAGGTTTTAAAATACACATACTGATGAAATCCTATGTTTACAATTTGTAAGTTTTGATAATTGAGTGATTTTTTTTTTTTTTGGAGACAGAGTCTCACCCTGTCACCCAGGCAATGGCACGATCTTGGCTGAGTGATTTCTATCAGAAAGTTTGTTTTTGAAATTGCCTTCATAACAATATGTTGATTAGAAGAAACAGCAGTGGCAAAGGTGTTTTTTAATTTATTTGTTATTTTTCATTTTCTGGTAAATAGCCAGAAGTTTTGTGGAGGCCTCTTGTCTTTTTTTTTTTAAATTAATTAAATTAGAAAGTAAAGAAATTGCTTAAATTAGTACCAAAGATATATTTCAGACATGTTTTGAATAATGGACCATTTTGGGGATCTTCTTTTGTTTTTGTTTTTGTAGTTGCACTATGACTGTTGAGAATGATGACACGTGAATTTGCAAATTCTGTGTGTGCCAAAAAATTCAGTATAATCACTTTATAGCCACATTTTATTTTATTAAAAATTGTTTTGAAATTATGATAAAATATGCCTAAAATTTGCTCTTAGCTGTTTTTCACTTCATCAGTGTGAAGCATATTCACATTGTTATGTAAAAATATCTCCAGAACTCTTTCATATTGTAAAATACTCTATACTCAATAAATGACAGTTTCCTATATGCTCCTCCCACCCTGGCTCCTGGTATCCAGCAGTCTACTTTCTATTTCTATGAGTTTAACTAACTCTTGAGACCTCAAACAAGTGAAGCCATACAATAGTTTTTCTTTTTCTGACTGGCTTACTTCACTTAGCATAATAATGTCTTCAAGGTTCATCCATGTGGTAGTATGTGTCAGAATTTCTTAATGATTAGTGATGAGGAGCATCCTTTCATGTGCTTTTTGGCCATTTGTACATATTTTGGAGAAATATCTATTCAGGTCTTGCTCTTTATTTATTTATTTATTTATTATTATTATTATTATTATTTTTAGCCAGAGTTCTTTTGGCCATTGCCCATTTTTAACTGGGTTATTTTGTTATTGAGTTGTAGGAGTTCTTTCTGTATTCTGGATATTAACCTTTGACATATGATTTGTAAATATTTTTTCCGCACTTCACAGGTTGCCTTTTCACTCTTGATCATTTATTTTGATGTGCAGAAGTTTTAAAGTTTGATTTAGTCCTATTTGTTTACTTTTGCTTTGGTTGCAAAATAACTTTTGATAGCATATCCAAGAAATCATTGCCGAATCCAGTGTTCTCCAGCTATTCTCTTATATTTTCTTTCAGAAGTTTTATAGTTTTAGGACTTACATTTAGTCGTTCAATCCATTTTGAGTTAATTTTTGTATATAGTGTATACAAAAACATACATATTTTTGTATATTTCAGAAAACATATTTCAGATTTGTTTTCTGAACGTAATTTTTGGGTTTATTTATGGGCTCTTGTTTCTGTTCCATTGGTCTGTATGTCTTTATGCCAGTACCATGCCACAGTCTTGATTACTGTTACTTTGTAGTTTGTTTAAGGTCAGGAAGTGGGAGGCCTCCAACTTTGTTCTTTTTCAAGACTGTCTTGGCGGTTTGGAGTTCTTTGAGATTCCATATAAATTTTAGGGTAATTTTTTCTGTTTCTGCCAAAAACACTGTTGAGGTTGATAGGGATTGCAGGTGTTCCAGTCCATGAACACAGGGTGCCTTTCCATTCACCTGTGTCTTTAAATTTTTTTTTTTTAAGCAATGTTTTGCAGTTTTCAGTGTACAAGTAAGCCTTCCGCCTTTTTGGTTAGGTTTGTTCCTAAGTATTTTATTTTTTTAGATGTTATTATAAATGGATTTTTTTCTTAATTTTCTATTTAGCTTGGCCTTTGTTAGTACATGCAAATGCAGCTGATTTTTGCATATTTGTGTTCCATAATTTTGCTGAAGTCATTTATGAGTTGTAACAAGTTTTCGTTGTTGTTTCTCTTTAGGGTTTTCTATATATGACATATCATCTATGAATAGAGATAATTATACTTCCTTTCCAATTTGAATACATTTTTTTTTTTCTTGTTTAATTTCTGTGGTCAGTACTTTCACTACTATGTTGAACAGAAGTGTGGAAAGAGAAGGCATTTTCCCTTGTACCTGATCTTAGGAGAAAAGCTGTCAGTCTTTAAGTGTGCTAAGGTTAACATGTGTTACTGGTGGGCTTTTCATATGTGGCTTTTATTATGTTGAAGTAGTTTCCTTCTATTCCAAGTTTGTTGAATCTTTTATCATGAAAGTGGGTTGATTTTTGTCAAATGCTTTTTCTGCATCCATTGAGATGATCATGTAGTTTTCATTCTGTTAATGTAATGTATTATATTAATTGATTGTTTAGTAGACTTCTCCGCCATCTAGTCCCTTTCTTCATTGGGAAGATTTTGGTGTTTTTGTTTTCATTGGGAGGTGTTCTGTTTTGTTTTTTTGACAGGGGCTTGCTCTGTCGTCGAGGCTGGAGTGCAGCGGCGTAATGATGGCTCACTGCAGCCTCTACTTCCCGGGCTCATGTGATCCTCCCATTTCACCCTCCTCAGTAGTTGAGACTACAGGCATGTACCATCATGCCCAGCTAATTTTTAAATTTTTTTTTGCAGAGTCAGGGTCTCACTATGTTGCCTGGGCTAGTCTTGAACTTCTGGGCATTAGTGATCCTCCTGCCTTGGCTTCCCAAAGTGCTAGAATTACTGGAGTCAGCCACAACACACAGCCTCATTGGGAGGTTTTTGATTACTGCTTCAATCTCCTTACAAGTTATAGTCCTGTTTAGGTTAAATTTTTTTTTTTTTTTAATTTAGTCTAAGTAGGTTGTATGTTTCTAGGAATTTATTCATTTCTTCTGAGTTTTCCAATTTCTTGGCATGTCATTGTGCATAGTATTCTCTTATGATCCTTTTTTAGTTTTATAGCATCAGTTGTACTATCTTCTTATATCTAATTTTAATTATTTGAGTCTTCCTTCTTTTTTCTTAGTCTGGCCAAGGGTTTGTCTATTTGTTGGACTTTTTGAAAAAGTCAACTCTTGGTTTTATTGGTTTTTTAATTTGTTTTTGTATTTTTTAGAGACAGGGTCTCACTCTGTCACTCAGGCTGAATAGCAGTGGTGCGACCATAGCTCACTGCAGCCTTGGAACTCCTGGGCTGAAGTGATTCTCCTGCCTTAGCCTCCTGAATAGCTGGGACTACAGGTATGCACTGCAACACCCGGCTAGTTTTTTTTTTTTTTTTTTTTTTTTGAGACCAAGTCTTGCTCTGCCACTCAGATTGGAGTGCGGTGGTGTGATTTTGGCTCACTGCAACCTCCACCCCCTGGGTTCAAGTGATTCTCGTGTCTCAGCCTCCTGAGTAGTGGGATTACAGGCACCCACTACCTCACCCGGCTAATTTTTATATTTTTGGTAGAAACAGGGTTTCACCATGTTGGCCAGGCTGGTCTCAAACTTGTGACTTCAACTGATCTGCCTGCCTTGGCCTCCCAAAGTACTGGGATTACAGGCGTGAGCCACCATGCCTGCGCCAGGCTAGTTTTTAAAATTTTTTTTTGGTAGAGACAGGGCTTCATTATGTTGCCTAGGCCTCAAGTGATTCCTCCTGCCTAGGCCTCCCAAAGTGCTGGGATTTCAGGCATGAGCCACTGCGTCTGGCCTGATTTGCCTGCTGTTTTTTGTTCTCTATTTCATTTATCTTTGTTTTGATCTTTATTATTTTGTTCCTTCTACCAATTTTTAGTTTAGTTTGTCTCTTTCTAGTTCCTTCAGGTATAAAAGTAGGTTGTTGGTTTGAAATCCTTTTTTTTTTTTTTTTTTTGAGATGGAGTCTCGCTCTGTTGCCAGGCTGGAGTACAGTGGCGTGATCTCAGCTCACTGCAACCTCCACCTCCTGAGTTCAAGCAATTCTCCTGCCCCAGCTTCCTGTCTGTAGCTGGGATTACAGACGTCCTCCCTCATGTCCAGCTCATTTTTGTATTTTAGAGGTGGGGCTTCACCATGCTGGTAGGATGGTCTTGATCTCCTGACCTCCTGATCTGCCTGCCTCGGCCTCCCAAAGTGCTGGGATTACAGGCGTGTGCCACCGCACCTGGCCTGAAATCTTTTTTTAAAATGAGTGTTTACTGCTATAAACTTTGCTCTTAGTACTTCTTCCACTGCATTTTGTAAGTTTTGGTATATTGTGTTTTCATTTTCATTTGTCTTCAGATATTTTGTGATTTCTTTGACCCATTAGTTGTCTTAAGGGTGAGTTTTAATTTTATTATTATTATTATTATTTGAGATAGAGTCTTACTGTGTTGCCCAGGTAGGTCTCAAACTCCTGGGCTCAAGTAATCCTCCTTGATCCTGCCTTAGCCTCAAAAGAAGCTGGGACTACAGGCATGCACCATCATGCTTGGC
Source organism: Sapajus apella (assembly GCF_009761245.1). NCBI lineage: Eukaryota > Metazoa > Chordata > Mammalia > Primates > Cebidae > Sapajus > Sapajus apella. The sequence continues at coordinate 5,410,634 of NW_022437001.1, forward strand.
AAGAGTGAGTTTTTAAATGTGGATTTTCCTGTTTTCCCTCTGCTCTTGATTTCTAGTTTTCATTCCATTGTGGTTGGAGAAGATACTTTATATGTTTTTAGTCTTCCTAAATTTGATGGGACTTGTTTTGTGATCTCATATGTGGTGTGTTGTAGAGGATGTTTCATGTGTGCTTGAGAAGTATGTATATTCTGCTTTTTTGGGTGGAGTGTTCTGTGTATGTCTGTTACATCCAGTTGGTCTATAGTGTTGTTCATATCTTCCCTTATTGATCTGTCTGCTTTTTCTATTTATAACTGAAAGTGGGTTATTGACGTTTCCTACTATTATTGTATTGCTGTTTCTCCCTTCACTTCTGTCGGTGTTTGGCTTTTATATTTGTGAGTGCTAATGTTAGGTACATATATATATATATATATATTGATAAGTTTTACATGTTTCTGATGAATTGATCCTTTTGTTGTCATATGATGTTATGTTTCCTTTGACAGTTTTTGTCTTAAGGTCTTTTTTGTGTGTTATAAATATGGGCATCCTGTTCATTTTTGGTTGCTGTTTGCATGGAATATCTTTCTAACCTTTTGCTTTCTGCTATGTGTGTCCTTAGATCTGAAGTGAGTCACTTGTAGACAGCATGTCTTTGCATCTGGTTTTAAAAAAATCTGTTCAGTAAATCTGTATCATTTAATTGGGGAGTTTAACCATTTGCATTTAAAGTAATTATTAATAGGGAACGTACTATTGCTGTTTTGTTAATTTTTTTGGTTTGTCTTCTAGCATCTTTGTTTTTCCTCTCCTCTCTCTCCTCTCTTGCCTTCTTTTGTTTCACTGATTTTTTTTTTTGTAGTGATATATTTTAATTGCCTTCTCATTTCCCTTTATGTGTACTATATAAAAAAATTTCTGGGTATGGTTACTATTCCAGTGACGTGCAACATCTTGAAATTATTAGTCTGTTAGAAAATGATAATAACCTAAGTTTAATTACACATAAAAATTCTACCTCTTTACATCGCTGTTCCTCCCTACCACTTTATTATTGATGTCACAGATTACCTCTTGTTAAATTGTAAAACCATTAACATTGACTTACCATTACTTTTGATGCTTTTGTTTTTTAAAAATTCTATACTAGATTTAAATGTGGTGTAGACACCTACATTATAATACTACAAGATTCTGTATTTTCTGTATAATTAATTTTATCTGGATATCTCTAGGTATCTTATTTTTAATTTTTTTATTTATGAGACAGAGTCTCACTTCCTCACCCAAGCGGGAGTGCAGTGGTGTGATCTTAGTTCACTGCAACCTCTGCCTTCTGGGTTCAAGTGATTCTTATGCCTCAGCCTCCTGAGTAGCTGGAATTACAGGGTGCGCCACCTTGCCTGGCTAAGTTTTAATATTTTTTTTAGTAGAGGTGAGGTTTCACCATGTTGGTCAGGCTGCTCTCAAACTCCTGACCTCAAATGATCTACCTGCCTCAGTCTCCCAAAGTGCTGGGATTATAGGTGACAGCCACTGCACGCAGCCTCTCTGTTTCTTTAGGCTCAGTTCTATAGATTTAATTTGTTCCTTTGGTTGGACCATATTTCTCTTTTCTTTTGTCCTTTTTTTTTGAGACAGTTTTGCTTTGCTGCTTGTGCTGGAGTGCAGTGGCACTACCTTTGCTTACTGTAACCTCTGTCTCCCACACTCAAGCAATCCTCCTACCTCAGCCTCCCAGGTAGCTGGGAATACAAGATGCATATCACCATGCTCAGCTAATTTGGTATTTTTTTGTAGAGACAGAGTTTCACCATATTGTTTACTTCTGGGATTACAGAAGTGAGCCACTGTGCTCAGCCTGTTTCTTATTTTTTACTAGAACTTACACATTTGAAAAAAACCTGCCATGTCTCCCGTTATTTACCTTCTGGCTTTTTACAGGAAGAACTTTCACCAATCATTCTGTCTAGAGATGCTAAAGACCTCTCAGGTCTTTTTCAGGGAATATGTTCTCTCTAGGTTTGTAATCTAGTTGAAGTTTGCTTATTTCTACTCAGGTGCTCCCTCAATCTGTCTGCAGTAGTGCAGCCTCCATGGTGCTTTAGGAAAGCAATGTATTGGAACTCTCCTTAGTGTCTTCCTGTGGCACTTCAGCCTCTCTGGCGCTCTGCCTAGCCAAGGTGATCTCATACCTTCTCAGTGGCCCCCAACTTGCTTCCAGTTCCTGTCAGTGCTTAGAGTCAGGAAAGACAGCTGTCTCCAGAAAGTCATTATGTTGGAACTATGTCCCACTCTTCTCTTTCATCTCCTAAGGAGAAGCTGGGAGTTGAGAGGGTTTCCCTGCCCCCCCCCCCCCCCCCCCCAGTTGTGCTGTGTTGTGCTGTGCTGAGGGGGAGGGTTATGGTGAGTAAATGTCATGAATTTTCTACTGTCTTTGATGTATTTCTTCTTGGCTACATGCTTCTCTGGGGTTCAGGAGCCTCCTAACAAGCTTCTATGTTTCTTACAAAGGCAGTTGGTTGGTATATTTTTGTTAAGTTGCTGTCTCTGTGGCGGAAAGTGGGTCTGGGGCTTCTCTTTCACCACCTTGTTGACATTACTCTCCCTGTAGCTTTGTAATAAATTTTGAAGTCAGGAAGTGTAAAACTTCCAACTTGGTTCTTTTTCAGGATCAGTCCCTTGAAAAGGGATTCTATATCTCTTGAGATTTCATATGAGTTTTAGGATGAATTTTTCTATTTCTTTAAAAAACACTTGTAATTTTGATAGGGATTGCATTGATTGTGTACATCACTTTGGGTAATATTGGCATTTTAGTGATATTAAGTCTTCCAATCCAGGAACATGGAACATCTTTACATATATTTGTCTTTAATTTCTTCCATCAAAGTTTTGTAGTTTTCAGCGTACCAGTCTTTTACCTCCTTGGTTAAGTTTAAGTTATTGTAAATGGAATTTTTTCTCTCTCTCTCTCTCTCTCTCTCTCTCTCTTTTTGACAGAGTCTTGCTCTGTCACCCAGGATGGAGTGCAGTGGCACAATCTCTGCTCACTATAATCTCTTCCTCCTGGGTTCAAGCAATTCTTGTGCCTCAGCCTTCTCAGTGCTGGGATTACAGGTGTGCACCACCACATCTGGCTAATTTTTGTATTTTTAGTAGAGACAGGTTTTTGCCATGTTGGCCAGGCTGGTCTCAAACTCCTGACCAAGTAATCCACCTGTCTTGGCCTCCCAAGTGCTGGGATCATAGGCATGAGCCACCATGCCAGCCTGGAATTGTTTTCCTAATTTTCTTTTCAGATGATTCATATTTGATTTTTAGAAACACAGCTGATTTTTGTTTTTGCAATTTTGCTGAATTTGTTCTAAGTTTTTTTTGTGTGAGATCATTAGTGTTTTCCACATGTCTGATCACAGATGTGATCTTTTTTCTTTACTGATTGCTCTGGCTAGGACATCTAATACTGTGTTGAATAGATATTACCAAAGTAGGGATTCTCTTCCTGTACCTGATCTTATGGAAGAGCTTTCAATCAGTCAAGCTTATATATATATTATATATATAAAAAATATATATAATATATATATATATAGTTTTTCAGACTGTGATATATGAAAAACTGTTTATATATTATATATAATATATAAATATATTTTGTGTGATATGTGAAAAATTGTATATATGATGCATATAATATATATTATATATATAAAATATAAATTATATATATTTTATATATAATATATATAAACAGCTTTTCAGATGGTGTGTTCTGTCTGAATCATCGGTTATATCGGTGACAAATGACTTCTGTGAAGGTTACCTAAAAATTCACTTCTCTTCCCAGTGTTGTTTTTTTGTTGTTGAGACAGAACCTTGTTCTGTTGCCCAGGCTGGAGTGTAGTGGCATGATCTCAGCTCATTGCAACCTCCACCTCCCAGGTTCAAATGATTTTGTGCCTTTAAAAGTCCAGAGAATTAATTTAAAACTAATTCCATAGCAATTTGGGCTCCATGATTTATGAGTAGCAGGGGATTATGGAAAAGCAAGTTAGGGTACAATGACTGGGTATCATTTAACTGTGCCTACATCTTAGCAGAACTCAGGCCCCTCCCATAATCCTAACCTTATGGCCTTTCATTAGTTTTACAGTGGCTGTTTTGGTCCCTGAACAAGGAAGGGGTTCGTTTCAGGAAGAGACTAGTATCATCCTTGCTTTAAAGTTAAACTATAAAATTCCTCCCATAGTTAGCTTACCCTATGTCTGGGACAGCCAGCTTGTGAGGTTAGAAGCAAAATGGAGTGAGCTATGTTAGTTTTCTTTCACTGCCATAATTTTGCAAAGGTCATTTCAGATTTATAGACAGCCAGATTTACTGAAAGTCCAGGATTTAAAATTGGCATCTGAACTAGGGGCATTCATGTGAGACTGAACCCTTATAGCATCTGTTGCCCTATGTATATGTTATATTTGGCTATTCCTGAGTTGCTTCCTTTGTAAAAAATAAGTAAATATAAGTAAAGTGCTTTTCTGAGTTCTGTGAGCCATTCTGGCAGATTATTGAACTCAGAGAGGACATTGTGGGAACCCTTGATTTGTTATAGCTTGATGGGTTCTTCTTGCCCACTGCCCAGAAAAGCCAATTCAGTAGGAACAGCAGGAGTTGCAGTAAAGAAAGGGTTTAGGTGGGCTCATGCCTGTAATCCCAGCACTTTGGGAGGCTGACATGGGTGGATCACTTGAGGTCAGGAGTTTGAGACCAGCCTGGCCAACATGGTGAAACTCCATCTCTACCAAAAATACAAAAATTAGCTGGGCATGGTGATGTGCACCTGTAATCCCAGCTGCTCATAAGGCTGAGGCAGGAGAATTGCCTGAACCTGGGAGGCAGAGGTTGCAGCGAGCCAAGATTGTGCCACTGCATTCCAGCCTGGGTGACAGAGTGAGACAGTCTCCATCTCAAAAAAAAAAAAAAAAAGAGTTTAATGATCACAAGAGTTTAATGATCACAAGGCAGCCAAGCAGAAGAATGGGAGATGTTTTTCAAATCCACCTCCCTGAGAACTCAGAGACTAGTTTTTAAAGATAATTTGCTGGATTGGGGGCTAGGGAATGGATACTGCTGATTGGTTGGTGATGAAATCATAAGGATGTCAAAAACAGTCTTCCTGCACTGAGTCAGTTTCTGGGTGGGAGTCATAGGAGCAGTTGAATCTGAAAATATCTCAGAGACCAATCTTACGTTTTTACAGTACTGCTCATGTTGTTACATTTAGTGAGTGAAGAGAGATTTTCTAGTGGTTTACTATTCTGTAATAGTTATCTATAGGAGCAACTGGGGCAGTAGTGCCAAAGTAGTTTTGAGGAATGGAGTGTTTTATAGTTTTGTTTGTCTAAGTTTTAATGATCTATTTAGGGAGACTACATACTATATAATTTTAGAAATGTATATGAATTTTTAAGATCAAATGTGTGGGTGAAATGTCTAGTTCTGTATTTTTATAAGTAAATTCTTACTCGAAAGATTTATTTTAGGAGTAAAAACTTACTGTGAAGATACATATGATAATGTAAAGTTCACCTGCCTAGTATCCTGTTCTAGAAATTCAAGTAGAAACAAGCTTAGAATATTCAATAAAAATGTAGATTTGACATTTGATTGTAAATGTGGCAAATGGAAATAATTACTTGGTTTAAAGTATACTCCAGTGTTTCATTGGATGTCAGTTGGTAGATCCTTCTCTCCCGTCCCACCTAGCACATAGCCCAGGTGTGAGGAAATAAGACTACATAGGTAGGTGTGGAAGCCGCCTTGCTTAAGAGCCTGTCGCTTCATATAGTAACTGTTCTCCCATAGGCACAGCTTCCATGGCCTAGCAATATGAACACCTGGTTACAAGTTACCCCACTCTCAGGGAAGCCCACATGTAGTATGGGTTCCCATTAGGAATTTATCCTTTGTTCATGGCTCTCTCTGTCCAGATATAGTCTACCTATTAAGATGCTTTTTTTTTTCAATACCAGAATGGGTGTTGCTGATAAACACAGCTGACATTCCATTCTTATAAGATTTTCAGGGAAAGAGTGGGTAAACCCAATGTCAAGTGTGGAAAGAGAAAGGATTTTGTTAACGCTTGACTCGCTCACTCTCCTAGAGTACTAGAGTATTTGGACTTTTTTTTTTTTTTTTTTTTGCATTTGGAGTGTTTAACCTTTTGAAATAATTTTCAAGCCTTTGGATTAAAGAATAATACAAAGAATTAACCATATACCTTGCATTCAGATTCACAAACTACTAGATATTTTTCCATATTTGCTAAATTATTCAGGAAAAAACATTTCAGGTTCTTTCCCTTAACCATAGATATAATGTGGATGTCCTTGGAATGCATAGGACATTCACTTATATAATCACTGTACTTTATAATCAATTATTAAAATCAGGAAATTTACAGGGACACAATACTGTTATTCTAAGCTACAAATCTTACCCAGATTTCACCAGTTGTCACAATAATGTCCTTTGTAGCTTTTTGTACCTGGTCTGGAATCCAATCCAGGATCATTTATTACATTTAGTTTTCATGTCTCTCTAGTGGGGCAATCACTGCTCATTGCAGTGTGTACCTCCTGGGCTTAAACGATCCTCCCACCTCAGCCTCTTGAGTAGCTGGAACTACAGGTGTGTACCAGCACACCTGGCTAGTTTACTGGTAGAGAAGGGTCTTGCTATGTTGCCCAGGCTGGTCTTGAAGGGCTGGACTCAAGCAGTCCTCTCACCTTGGCCTCCCAAAGTGTTGGGATTATAGGCAGTAGCCACCGTGCCCAGCCTGTCCCATTATTTTTGATGTTAATATAATCACATGGTTTAAGTTGTATCCACACATTTCTCCATTCATAAACTACTGTTTCCCCTTTTGTGATAAGTCATTTGTGGGGGTGATACTTTGAGACTATAAAAGGATATTTTCCTAATCAAACTTTGACCTACTAGTTTAAGCAACCATTGATGACTCTTTCCTCGATCTAAAGATGTATGTCCATTTAAATAGCTAACTGATCATTTTTCTCTTTCATTGATCAGTAGTCACTTTGAGTTGGGAAGTTATTTCTAGTGATTTACCATTTTGAAATACCAGCCACGAATAACAGAAAGTCAATTAAGCTATATGTAATCTGTAGCTCTTTACTGATTTATCATGATTCTTGGTTACTGATGTTTATAAAATGTAGGGGATTAAAAAGTTTTTTTTTTTTTTTTTTTTTTTTTTTTTTTTTT